>NW_027105723.1:57869-78843 GCF_000696795.3 Halyomorpha halys
GGTGGTTGAGAAGTTTATTATGGAAGGAACGGTATCTGGTTCTGGCCAAATCGGCAACATATGGAATATTGAGGTCCTGATGGAAGACTTGATTCGTGACAAAGTAAGGAGCATTAAGGATTTTACGAAGGATTTTGGATTGGATTCTGGAGAAATTTGATGGTTTAGTGGAGCCCCAAAGCTCAACTCCGTATGTCCAGATAATAAAATAATAAATATCAAACTTTATATTTTGTTCAATTAATATATATATCACAATGACATTTAAAAATAAAAACATAACGTGACTTGGATAAAGTAGGGTAATATTTTAGAAAAAAGTATTTCCTATTCCTCTCAAACAACCAAATATCATTCTTCAAAGAAATTGAAAATAAAAAACTTTTATCTTAATTTACTTGGAGGATTTTTTTTCTTTCATTGAATATTGTTCACATAATCATATTCATAATATTTTCCACATAATCATTCATAACTTCTCATTTCATTCAATAGCTACGTTAACAAGACCGTTAAAAAGCTGAATGTCTGATCTTTTAACATAAACAAACTATTTTAACAAAATATAGATTTAATTCCCTCACGAGGCCCGATGTATGGGTTTAAAAAATAAAGCAAAAAATATTAAACTTTTTATTTCATATCTCCGGTTCTAATTTATTTAATTAGATCTGGTTCGTACCTTTTGGTGCAGTTTATAGACCCCTAAACCACTGCCAAGTTTGGTATAGATTGGTTGTGTTGCGTTGAAGTTATTTATAATTTTATTAATTTCTCAAAATGTAATCGATATAAGGCGAAAATATTTGATTAAAAAATCTTAATATCTTTTTTTTTTTGTCAAACATTGGTATTAAAGGGTTTCTTGAGGTACTAAAAGCAAATATCTACTTCATTTTACTCCTGAAAGATCTTTTACTACACTTAGATAGGTCAGCCGATCAGAATACAGTTTATTGTTTCGTTCCTAATCGCATAATTTGGTTTAATTAATTTTACTTAGTCACAATAATAAATTATACGTAAATATTTAATTTCAACTAAATAAAATAATTTATAAGAAACTATCAATTGTGTTTATAAAATCTATATACATTCTCAAATATAGCAATAGCGACGAAGATAAAGAGAAGCGGTCTGATAAACTATCAGCACTGTATTATTATTATATGGGCGACAGACAATGGAGGTCTAGATTCTCGCTTGATGTATTAGGAAATACATCACGTGTTTCTTGACGTGATTTTTTCGTTGGGTGGGCTCGTCTCTCCCACGCCTATTTTTTGTGAGTGCCACCAATTGGTTAAGGGGCCCCACAAATGCCTGAGGGGAGGTTGTGAGTGAGTTTTGTATTATTCTATGCTTGGAAAAATCCCGAGTGGGACCGGGACTCGATCTGACAACCTTTGGATTCGTACACTGGGTCGTAGCCACGCTGCTACCGCTGCCTCCTCACCACAATGTAACCTTCTCAAAACAAGATCCCTTGTCTACCCAGATATCGTCAGTGTTATTATTTCACCATGACAACCGTAACGTCTACTCGGTAAAACTAATAATGTCTATTTGCCTGACCTGTCAATGCTGAAGGCTGTAGATGTAGATGGACAATGACCGTAGAAAATCGCAGCCGTACGTAGACAGTAGCCTGCTAAGAGACCTCCAAGTCGACTGGTCTAGACAAAAATTTGAGAAGAAGCCATTTCGAGATGCAGTTTTTTGTAAACAGCGCTTATGCCAGTATTGCGGACAAACAGCGTACCTCAATGCTTTGCTTACAATATATAATTACATTGCATTGATTACATTACAAAAATTAAATTAAATAATAGTTCGATTCATTTTTTTTAATGTATTAAAAAAATATTCAACTTTAAATATAAATAAAAGGATAGAAAAAAAGTTTACGTTTGCAAAGAGATATTCAGGGACACTATTCCAGTCAGCGATTATCTTGTTATTTGTAATTAATTTTTAAACATTTGTACAATATACAACACAGTAGGACGAGGTTACCACCCGTTAGTCTCATCCTATCTGATCAACTTCCTTGTCAACTACCTTACCTTATAAACTGAATAAACATTGTTGAAGCGTTTTGGACAAGCAGGATCATCAAGAAAATAACTCACCTCGAGAAGTATTTAGGAGCCCTACTTGAGCAGAAACTAGCATTTCCTCAAATTATTGTGGTAAGTGTAGTTTCCGTTCCTTTCTTACTAATAGATTATTCCAAGTAAACCATAATGGTTCCTATTCATCCCTTTCATTTTCAATCCGCTGGTGTTCCTCAAGGTAGTATTCTCGGTCCCATCATCCAACTACTCCTAACACTATCCTTACCACGTATGCTGATGACACATGTGTGTCACAGTTAGTAATAACCCTTTGATAGCATAACAAACTCGCCAGTCCCATATCACAAGCCTCGAAGAATGGTGTCGTAATTGCAGGATAAAAATAAATCCCAACAAATCACATTTACTCTTCGTCGTAAACCTGCCGACTGCCCTACAGTATACTTTAATAATGTGGCTCTTACCCCTGTAGAACAGATTCGTTATATTGGACTACATCTTGAAAAACGACTAACCTGGAATCCTCACACAAGACTGAAAAGACAGGAAACTGCACGCAGATTCCGACTATTACAGAACTTACTGTACAAACGATCTAAACTTCCAACTCATTACAAAAGACAGATCTACATGACAATAATAAGGCCTATCTGGACATACGGAGTTGAGCTTTGGGGCTCCACTAAACCTTCGAATTCCTCTCGTATCCAATCTTTACAAACCAAAATCCTTCGTAAAATCCTCAATGCTCCTTATTTTGTTACTAATAAAACTATCCATAAAGACCTAAATGTTCCTTATGTAACCGATCTAGCCCGAACCCGATATTATTCCTTCCATTATAAACTCCCTAACCACCCAAACCCACTAGTTTCTAACCTTGCTTCCTCTTCCATTCCTGGCAATCCTTCGAGGCACCTGAAAAGAAGATGGCCTCGTGACCTTATATTGTAAACTGTTTTTAGAGTTCTACTACTGGGTAGTTTCTCTACATCCTGTATCATATCATTAGGTCCTTATGATCGAATTTACTGGTTGTATTTTTTATACAGTTGTAAATATTAATAAATAAATAAATAAAAAAAAGTGTAATTTATATAATACGTTCACAGCAACAGATTATATTTCCCTTGTTACATAATTATATGTTTAGGTGTTTGCAGATCATAGAAATTCTTATTTTTCTGGTTTATAATCACAATTTGTTTATTTGAGATTAGTACGTCACGTCGTGGTGAGAAAATGCCATTATTTCGCAAAAACCTCTAAATTGTTTAAATTTTCATAAATTTCGTTGTTATTCAGGGTGCTGAATTCAATAGAATGTTTTTCAAATAATATATTCGGGTATAAAAATATAAATCATGTTTTGTTCATCATTAAAATCATTTTTCTTATAAATAAAGTGTTATTCTGAACCATAGTGGTTAATTTGTTCATTGTTCTCACTTTATTTTGGTTACACTTATCAACAAAGCCCATGACTTTATACGTCAATGAAACTTACAAAAGTTGCTCCAATATGTTCACTTCTAGAGGAAAATAGTCTCATCAATAAGGTCAATAAAGCTAATTTTTTCTGGTCTATCAAAAATGTGCAAAAACGAATTGAGAGTGGACACATTCCATTTTGGAGGTTTCACTTCATTTAACACTTTATACCACTGAGCATTACTCCAAGAAAGTTCAATGTTCACTATGTTCTTATGTTACCTTCTCTGTTTGATTATAATATTTTTTAAAATGTTAACTTGAGATTTTCAAATAAAATTTGTTAGTCTAATTTCATATGATCTACATTTGTGCATGTCTCAATATAACGAAAATGAAGGGTTCTTATTTACAAAATTTGATACTAAAGTGCTTTTGCTCTTTATGTTTATTCCATTATCTACACCATTAACAGGAAAATCGTCAAAAACCATTAAAAATATTTGAGGTTTTTAGTGATTTAAGGAGCCCTCACACTGAAAAAATCATCGTTCAAAATACTGAACTAACGTATTATGTAAATAATTTATGTGTTATTATTGTGTTTCCTCCTTACACCTCATTTTCTTCAGCACCATTAATTGTAAAATATTTGTTAGAACTCTAGTAATATTGTAAGTAGTATATAGTCTCGCAAAAGGGCCTGTGTGTGTCTGCAGCCTAGCTCAAATACGAAACTGAAATTGTATATTTAATGAGAGTATATGCCTGGGATGTAACAGCAATTTTTTCATAAACGGACTAGCACATTATAGAAACGATTTTTCACATTTTATTGATTTTCTTGACGACTCAAACGATTTTTATAATTCGAGAAGTTTGTCGGGGGGTGCGGTCAGCAAAGAACAACATAAATAAACAAAACCATATTTATTTATTTTATGCCGACGTTTCGACCTAATTTTTATAAACATTTCCGTTTGAAAAAATAAACGTTTTGTTTCTTAGTACTTCTCCTGGTAGGGAATAACGAATATAAATGTTATTCCTGTCAAGAATACAAGTTTATCAAAATATAACGAATCCTTAATTAAATAAGAATAGATCGGGTGGTTAGAATTGGATATTTATTTTTTTTCCTTAATGATTTTTTTTATTTATCGATTGTTTTTTTATAACTAAGAATTAGAACTCTAGATAAATATTTTTACTTTCCTATATGTCATATTATAAGGATAATATAACATACTCACTAGTGCAGCGGGGGGCGATGCCGGGTGTCCTTGCCTGAGTGTCCTTGCCTCTAATGATACTAAATTGGGCCCCAACTACAATTAGATTCTGTGAAGAGTGCTACAACTGAAAACACTTAAACCTTTACTAATAATGAGCAATGATTCGTGAGAATGAGAAAATATTTAGCAATTCATGTGATACACGACTGAACGTCTCTTATCAAAATTATTTCAAGATTCGTATAGTTACCTTATCTTAATTATCAGATAACGAGTGAATGACATCTTATTTCTCAGAATGTTCGTTCATAAAGCTCCCGAGTAATTTGTGTAATAAAATTACGATGATGGGATATTTTATTATCTAGAAAGAACCCTATATTGCACAATAAGGTCAATTATAATATCGTAGTTTTATTTTTATTCAAACCAAATCACTCTGGTGGGTTTTACATGCTTAATATAACAGCAAAAAATTTTTTTGCTTAAGGGGGTTATAATCTCGTTAAAAAAAAAACCCTAACTATTTACAACGCTATAAATATTGAACAATTGTGAATAATAACGATAACTATAAAAATATATATAAATAAATTTAAAAAAATAAAATTAGTAGATAAAAATAATAATTCATAAGAAGAGAGAAAAAAGAAAAGTTAACAACAACAAAAATGACATTTATAGATTTAATAATATAAATAATTGACTTCAAATAGGAAAAAAAAGTTAATATGAGAAAAGAAGAAGAAAAAAAAAATAAAATAGTAGAAATGTCCGTAATAAATTATGTGAATATAGAAATCACAACAGAATGCCCTTTAGCAGACTAGCCTTCAGTCTTCGAGATGATGTTGGATTTCCCAAGTTGTAGGTCACTGCTCCAATGAAGTCTTTAAGTGATTCCATCTGTAGTTCCCGATGCAATTGGCTATCTCTTACAAACCGAGGGGCATTCTCTGCGACTCTTAGGATCTTATTTTAAAGTGACTGAAAGGGGTCCCGCTGCCAAGACTTCACAGCAGTACATCAGTAGTGGCCTGTGTATTGTTTTCCAAAAATGTATGCTGCCCAAAAAAAATTTACAGTTATCCTAAAAGCATTAGATTTTGTAGGAAAAGAAGATAACACTGTGCAAATTAAATGTTCCAACAATTATTAAAACGAGAAGTATCAAAGGCACTTCTATTGTAGTATAGTATTTTATAGTATATTTTATAGTATTATAGTATATAGTATAGTATTTTCAATAGCCTACTATTAATAATACGTTATTATTATTATTGGCGCGATAGACCATATTTGGTAGGGTATTAAAAAATATTTGGTACAGCATGCTCATCCCTTAAGTTTCACTTATTTCCATAAATTTTGTGTAGATTGTTGGGCTCGTCTTGAAAATATTTCCATTTTTGTAATTTTTGAAGAAAAAAAAAATGTAAAGCTGTGAAAGTAAACGATTATGAACAAAACATCTTTATTTAGCTATAAATATTCTAATTTTAGGACATCTCGAGGTTGAAATAACTATAAATTTTATTCCTGACAAGCGCAGTTTATCAAAAAATAAATAAGCAATGAAGCCTTAATGAATCATAAAAGATCGGGCGGTTAGAACCGTATATACATTAATATATTCTGCTTTATTTATTCATAAAATGAATAACGTCATTTATTTATTTTTCATTTATTATTACTAAAAATGAGAATTGTTTATTATTTTTTTTTAAAAAAGGAATATTCAAGGCATATATTTATAAAAACTCCTTATTTAAGTCCTGGCAGACTATTTCAATGAGGATAAAACCTAGCTGACCATTTAATTCTACATTGAGAAATGGTTAAATGGCGAGTTTTACCAAAATCATTCCTGTAAAGTAGTACTTTCAGTCAGCTGATATCTGCAAAAAACTTGCTGTCAAAACAAGAAAAGAAGATTTTAGATAGTTAAATCAATCAAGTAATACCTAAAAAGCGCCTAAAATTCGAAAACAGTGTACGTGATTTACGAAAATCTCCCAAGCTGAGATCATAATACAAAAATATTAAACACAAATCCTTCCCGGCTGACCCACCCAACTAAAACCCCTTTCTTATATATCACTTGTGAAACACTTACCTAAAACAGGAGGAGAAGACTCAAGATATTTAAATCGAACAATACTTAAAAAGGGCCTAAAATTGGAAAACGGTGTGAAATTAGCCTCCCTCGTCTTCCGTGGTCACCTTGCTTATCTTACCTTTTAAACAGCCACTTATAGCGAGCATGTTGATCCATGTCCTAATTTCTAAAGAGGAGATATAATAGAAAAAAATATTAGAATAAAATCCGTCCATTAAATCGAGCAATATTTAAAAAAGGGGCTAAAATAGGAAAATATAAAATAAAAAAATATAACTGATTAATAAATTCTGAATACAGTTGTTATTGATTCTCTTTCTATTAAAATAAAAAAGACTCTATTCAATAACAAAAAAATATTCACAATCCCTATGCAAGGAGATCTTAAAATTAATGATGATACAGAGCAAGGTTGATGTATGGCATGTCACAATCTCACAAGAGGTCATAACAAAAAAATATTAGAGGGCGATAAACCCAGCAAACAATTCTATAAATAGGTAAACAAAAAGTAAAGATTGTTGTTGATAATATTTAATTATGATTTTAGGAACTGAGTGGAAAATGGATAGGATAATGTAGTTAAGTAAACAGGTTACCTTTCCAGATTGTAACAGTGCACTGCCTTCCTTGCGTTCACTTAGTTGCAGTGCTATCGATTTGCGGATATTACTCGATTGTCAGGTATTTTTCACCTTAGTGAGTAATCGTCGGGTATACAGTTATTTCGATTGAAATGGATTCTATGTGTATATGTATATGTATATATGTTAGTGGAGTGCCGGGCTTGTCCTTCGATCATTAGGGGCCCGCGGTTGATTTATTTTTGAAGTATGGGATGAATATAATTTTTGGGTCTTGAGCCGACTTTTTTTTGGAACCCGGCGTATAATCATTTTTGGAGGGTGGGGCTGATAGGATTTTTTCATGGAATTACTGTTCAACACCATAACTGTTGTGAGGTGAATAAAAACTTTGAATCGAATTAATTTCAAGACCATAAATAATCGAAGGAGGAGGCTGTGAGTGAGTTTTGTATTATTTCTGAAAAAATCCCGGGTAGGACCGGGACTCGATCTGACAACCTTAGGGTAGGAAGACTGTCGCTTTACCACCCTGTTACCGCTGCACTTTGGTAGCGTATGTATACCTGTCAAGAGGTATAAACGCGACTGTTAGTCCACTGACATTACTTGTAACATTATAAACTATCACGTCAGACCTTAGTTCGTCATTAAACTACCATGGCTGTGAATACTGTCATGACTGTAACTATAAAACAGTTACATCATGGTAGTGATGGTAACTTTTGTTACAATAAATAAAACTGTAGGATAGTTCACTGTCAAGGCGTATAGATGTGATAGTATGAGAGAACAGCTATAATTATAACGCTTTTCCGGGTATTGTTTATTTTCAGTTTATATATCGTACATTGTTTTTTGCTTATTGTGTAATAAAATGGTTTTTAATCAATAAAATGTGTAAAGTCACAACAGATATAGTCTCCAACGATGAATATTGTTGAGTGTCAGTTTAATTTCACAGCCATGGGAATACTGTCATGACTGTAACTATAAAACAGTTAGATCATGGTAGTGATGGTAACTTTTGTTACAATAAATAAAACTGTACGATAGTTCACTGTCAAGGCGTATAGATGTGATAGTATGAGAGGACAGCTATAATTATAACGATTTTCCGGGTATTGTTAATTTTCAGTTTATATATCGTACATTGTTTTGTGCTTATTGTGTAATAAAATCGTTGTTAATCAATGAAATGTGTAAAGTCACAACAGATATAGTCTGCAACGATGAATATTGTTGAGTGACAGTTTAATTTAGCAATTGTATCAGTGAATGCTGTCATTGGAAAGACGGTAGTTAGTATAATATGTGGTCGTTGTTATCAAGGTCTGTAAACATCCGTACATATTACATCATATATTACGATCTATTATTGAAATAATATATCGTATCGTATCTCGTTAGGGAAATCCCATTTTTATTATCGCTTTCTCTATCTTGGTTTCACACACTCATGCGTATTAGTTGCATATGCCTCCGCCTGTAATACACACTTGTCTTCTTATTCGAAAATTGACATTTGATTCAACAGATTGGGTAAGTGATATTTTCAATATAATTTAAGTTATGTTCTATTCATGATGTACGGGAGACCCATGTACCAACGGAATTGCTGTAACATCGAGGGTGGGTGGGAGGGGAGGAATAACTCAACTAAGCAACAGTGAAGCCAATCTCCCATGTTTTGCGAAAAAAAAAACTCTATATTATTTAATATCTTCTGAAATTCTCATGAATTCCTATGAAATCCAGGGTGCTAAATACAATGGAATGTATTTATTTATTTTTTAATTTTGAATATTTTTTGGTATAAAAATATAATCCTTAATTTTTCCATCATTAAAAATTTTTTTCCTATTAATAAAATTTTATTCTCAGTCATAGTAGTTAATTTGATAATTGCTCTTACCTTATTTTGGTAACAGATTCCAAGAAGTTCAAAAATGTACAATAACGAATTTTTTTCAGAATTAAATTGGAAGTGGCCCTAGAAATTTAGATAACATTTTTCAAGAAACAAAACTACTTTTGAAAATCTACAATTTGTACACTAAATTTCGTTGGTATTGACTTGGCTGAAATATTTTTGTTGGATAGTTCTATACAATATCTAAATAACCAGTAAAAACTCACTGTTTGGTAATGCCCAAATAACGTCAGGAAGATTAGACCTATGGCTCACAAATATTGTTTGATGGGAGAACCAATTACAGTGAATTCATTTATAGGTGTTTGAGTGTAAGAAACCACACTCATCAACATGATTAGACACATTTCAATTTGAAGAGTTTTACTCTTTCCGCCACTGTGCGCCTATAATATATTTAATATATAATGATTGGAGAAGTTTGTCAGGGGATGCGGTCAGCAAAAAACAACTTAAATAAACAAAACCATATTTATTTATTTTATGCCGACGTTTCGACCTGAGTTTCAGGTCTTCATCAGGGGTTATGGCGTAGAAGGTAGGCCTGCAACAGTGACATGTATGTAGATGGTTGTTATCACGTCGTTGGTCCCGTGTTACTGGATTCATAATGAGGTATAGATAGTTGACCGTAAATTAATGCTTGGAGAAGTTTGTCGGGGAGTGCGGTCAGCAAAGAACAACATAAATAAACAAAACCATATTTATTTATTTTATGCCGACGTTTCGACCTGAGTTTCAGGTCTTCATCAGGGGTTATGGCGTAGAAGGTAGGCCTGCAACAGTGACATGTATGTAGATGGTTGTTATCACGTCGTTGGTCCCGTGTTACTGGATTCATAATGAGGTATAGATAGTTGACCGTAAATTAATGCTTGGAGAAGTTTGTCGGGGAGTGCGGTCAGCAAAGAACAACATAAATAAACAAAACCATATTTATTTATTTTATGCCGACGTTTCGACCTGAGTTTCAGGTCTTCATCAGGGGTTATGGCGTAGAAGGTAGGCCTGCAACTGAATCCAGGTCAGTTGAAACTGAGGTCGAAACGTCGGCATAAAATAAATAAATATGGTTTTGTTTATTTATGTTGTTTTTTGCTGACCGCACCCCCCGATAAACTTCTCCAATCATTAATCTACGGTCAACTATCTACACCTCATTATTTAATATATATTTTTCATATTGATGTAATTATCCATAAAAATGTTAATATAATCCCAACTGTTAACTCAATAGATGTTTTAGTAAATGCTAATTCAAATAATACGGTTTCTCGACCGTGGAAATTCATTAAATCAGTCTGAAGAAATTTTTGCTTAGAGCTTTGTTCGATTGAAACTTACTCATTTCAATGTAGAATAGTAAGGATAAAGAAAAATATTTTTACTGTTCTAAAAAGTATGGACTAGAAATAACATTTAATAAACTAGATTAGCTAGGTGAATTTTTTTATTTACGAAAAATTAATTTCATCTGAGGAAAATAATAAAATATAAATTTAAATTTCTTAATTTATACCATCCTTCGAAGAATGGTATCGTAATTAGAGGATTAAAATAAATCCCATGAAATTACCTTTACCCTTCCTCGTAAAGCTATCGACCGCCCTAAAGTATCCTTTAATAGTGTTGATCTCACACCAGAAGAACAGATCCGCTACCTTGGACTACATCTGGACAAACGACTAACAAGGAATCCTCACACAAAACTGAAAAGGCTGAAAACTGCACGCCGATTTCGACTATTACAGCACTTACAGGACAAACGGTCTATACGTCCAATTCATTACAAAAGACTGATCTACATGACTGGAAGAAGGCATATGGACATACATATAAAACATACAGAGTTGAGCTTTGGGGCTCCACTAAATCTTCCAATCCTTACAAGAAACCTGGAATTCCCACACAAGAGTGATCTGACCGATCCCTACTAGTTTCTAATCTTGCTTCTTCTTCTGTTCCTGTCAATCCTTTGAGGTGCCTGAAAAGAAGATGGTCACGAGCCTGCTAATGTAAAAACGTCATTAGAGTGCTACCAGTTGGTAGTTTCCCTACACGCCTGTATCACTCCATTATAAACTTACATCAAATTTACTGAATATATTATTATGTACAGTTGTAAATTATAATAAAGATATTTTTTATTTAATTTATTTATTTATTGATATTTACAACTGTATAAAAAATACAGCAAGTAAATTTAATCATAATGATATGATACAGCATGTAGAGAAACTACCCAGTAGTAGAACTCTAAAAACAGTTTACAATATAAAGTCACGAGGCCATCTTCTTTTCAGGCGCCTCGGAGGATTGCCAGGAATTGGAGAGGAAGCAAGGTTAGAAACTAGTGGGTTAGGGTGGTTAGAGAGTTTATTATGGAATAAATAATATCGGGTTCGGGCTAGATCGGTTACATAAGGAACATTTAGGTCTTTATGCATGATTTTATTAGTAACAAAATAAGGAGCATTTAGGTCTTTATGGATGGTTTTATTAGTAACAAAATAAGGAGCATTGAGGATTTTACGAAGGATTTTGGATTGTAAAGATTGGATACGAGAGGA
Organism: Halyomorpha halys; assembly: GCF_000696795.3. Lineage (NCBI taxonomy): Eukaryota > Metazoa > Arthropoda > Insecta > Hemiptera > Pentatomidae > Halyomorpha > Halyomorpha halys. Next base: position 69,820 of record NW_027105723.1, read on the forward strand.
ATTCGAAGGTTTAGAGGAGCCCCAAAGCTCAACTCCGTATGTCCAGATGGGCCTTATTACAGTCATGTAGATCAGTCTTTTGTAATGAGTTGGAAGTTTAGACCGTTTGTCTAGTAAGTACTGTAATAGTCGGAATCTGCGTGCAGTTTCCTGTCTTTTCAGTCTTGTGTGAGGATTCCAGGTTAGTCGTTTGTCAAGATGTAGTCCAAGATAACGAATCTGTTTTACAGGGGTAAGAGCCACATTATTAAAGTATACTGTAGGGCAGTTGGCAGGTTTACGACGAAGAGTAAATGTGATTTGATGGGATTTGTTTGTTTGTTGATTTGTTGGGATGGAATACTTACTTGAATAAGTAAATTGATTTCTTTTGATATATAAATTGTGTTAGTGAGTGCACATTCCAATTTCACTTTAGGATTGTGTATGGGACTGGAGAGTTTGGGATGCAATCAAAGGGTTATTACTAACTGTGAGCACACATGTGTCATCAGCATACGTGGTAAGGATAGTGTTAGGAGTTGTTGGGACGTCAGCTGTATAGACGGTGTAGAAGATGGGACCGAGAATACTACCTTGAGGAACACCAAAGGATTGAAAATAGAGGGATGAATAGGAACCATTGTGGTTTAGTTGGAATAAGCTATTAGTTAGAAAGGAACGGATGATTAGAAAATATGTAGGAGGTAGGAATTTACGGAGTTTGTAAAGCAGTCCCGGGTGCCAGACTCGATCAAAAGCCTGCTCTATATCGAAAAAGACTCCCGCGCAGTACATTGCTCGCTCCAAAGAAGACGAGACAACGACAATAAAGATATAAAAAAAAATAATAACAGTAACAAAGGGATTGGGTAAACTGTCCTATAGAGATTCATAGAATATAGTTAATTAATTTTTGGCTGTATGGAATAGTTTTAGATTCGCCAGAAATGCGTTTCAGTGTCGTATGTTGGAAATTAAGTTTTAAAATTATTTGCAGATCTATGTTATATGGGATTTTTTTTTTTTGCATCACGTTTCTCTATTAAACGATTTACCAAGATGGTGAGACAAATCAGATAATACTTACTTGAATAAGTAAGTTGATTTCTTATGATATATAAATTGTGTTAGTGAGTGCACATTCCAATTTCACTTTTTCGGTTTTAAATCTTTTATCCATTATTCATAATTATGGATTGTGATGGACCATGTACGGAAGATTGTAATGGATTATCTTACATAGAATAGATGATAGGATGAAAACAAATTAATGAATGAAAAAATAATTTTATTTTTATTATATAGTGATATGATCATTTTTCAATTTTTAAAATATTTTTCAAAAGTGTGGTAGTTGTTAAGTATTGACCATGCCAGGTTGATGAAAAAGTTATTTGATGAAATTTAATTGAATAAGTATTGTGGGTATTCCTTATTGGAATTTGCTGGTAAAAGGAGCCGGCTTGTGCTTGGGAGCCAGTAGTGGTTGCACTACTGACCCTTCAAGGGATGGTTGACCCTTCAAGGGAGCACTTACACTCGATAAGGATGGTTTCTCGGAGTTAATAACAATGTATTTCCCTACGTTTCCCAGTGTGAACCACGGTTTTCGAATGATATGAGAAAATATATTTTTGGTGGAGATGTTCCGATATTTTTTTTGCCAGTTTTCTATCTGATCTAATTTAATAATAATCGTTGCGAGGCAAATTAGTGTCTATCGGTTTACATGCAGTAATGGCTAATAGCCACTTTATCAACTACTTCTTCATCTGGTCACGCATCAGACCCTCAGTCCACTTGAATATTGTTTGCTCATTTCCTTTTATTGCTTGATAATGGTTTTTTTTTTTTGTTTTTTTTTACCATTTCCATTCGAGTATGACTTGTATTGTTTATATCATTATTTATTGATAACAATGTACTTAAACAATATGTTGAAACTACAAAATTGTTAGAAGCGTCATCTTAGCATGCTCGAAACTGCAGCGGAACCTGTTCTAATCCGACTGGGGTGGGATGAATTTTTTTTCCACAGAGGATAAATTCATTTCTTCATGAATACAAATCTTCTCAATGTTAATATAACGCGGAAAATAAATAGTATGCCCAAACACAAATTTAAATACACATCGCCACATTTATTTCATGAAATATATAAAACATAAAACACAATTGCAATTTTTCGAATCTAAGGTTATAATTTTGTTTTTCCTCCTTGAATACAATACTTCTCTACATTTGGTCATGAGGAGGTAAACATTATAAACAATTAAAAACTCAAATTTAAATAATATAGAATCATAGTTGTCTACAAAAAATTAAAAATCCTTTTTTGTCCTTAAGTACTACTTTAATTTTTTATATGCTATTTTGTATCATTACATTTTGTAGTGTATAACAGATATTAGTGATAGAGCTAATAGAACACACTTACACCACATTTATACGATAAAATAAATTAAATTATAAATAGAAAAAATAAAACAAAATTAAACTTTCAGTATAATAACATCTTAAACACATTAATTCCTACGATATTTACATCCAGCCTATAGAACTCCGAACCGAGGTTGGCACTACGGCTTTGAAGGAATAAGCAGGACTCCAGAAGATCCCGGCGCTTCTCTCTCAATCGCATAAGTGGTTTCATAAGTGGATGCTGAGCCAGGGGCGAAGAAGCTTAGAACTTGGGAGGAAAAGTCCAATATACTTATTTATAAAAAGTTTCTGGGCCAATGCTATTCACAGCATATTTACAATTATATAAATTAAATGTTAAAAAAATAAGAATTAGAAGAGAGAGAAAAAAATAGAATTAGAAAAAATAAATACTTAAAGTAAAATAATATCTTACATGGTCTTTTAAATTTAGACTGTGGATTCCACATTAGTTTGTGCTTGTTAATACCTCTAAATTCCGATCAATTTATTTGAATAATTCAATATTTTTCATCGTTGATTTTAAAATTACTTAAAGATATCGGCGAGAGGGATGCGCTGGGATCTCTTGAGCTCTGCTCTACCCCTCCCACGTGGGGGATAGAGTGGGCTCAGGGGTCCTCAGATCGATTGTGTAAATATTGTATATATTATTTTATCATTATGTTATTTTATTTGTTTATTTTTCATACAGATAGTCTGATTATGTTCATCTTGTCTATTCTTTTGTTTGTATATATTTTAAGAGAGTTTTTTTTTTTGTTTACTTATTTATTTTATTATTTTTATTTTAGTATGTATGAGATCATTCATCAATATTACCTATTGCACACAACTGTGTGGCAGATTGTAATAACTATCAAATAGAATAACTTAAAGATAAAGATTTTTAGACAGCATAAATATCATCAACGTAATTTCTATCAATAACAGTTATCAGATACTTCAAGGTCTCAGAAGACCCCGTGGTAGCGTTTCCATTTCAAATTGAAGTGTTATTTATATTATTATCAGACAATCTTGACATATAAATTCAAAAACACTTCTAAATGAAAAGCTTTTAATTACAATTAATAGCAATGTGTTAGCACTTAAATTAAAGATTGTTTAATGTGCTATAAATAAGTGTATGACGTTTATCTTCGTAAGGATTGTATATTTTATGGTAACTGCTAAAATAAATTTATTTATAGCTATTTGGACAAACATTTTGATTTATGGAAAAATACATCCCAGGAACTTAAAAAGCACAGATGTCTATTAGCACTCAAATTATAGCTAGCTTTATGTACTATAAGGTAGTTTATAATGTTTATTTTTTAGTAGTTTTTATGATATTTGGCAAAATATCATACAAATAACTAGAAATTATCAACTAGCTTTAATGTGAGTGTAATTCTAATTTAATGTAATATAAAGTAGTGTCTGACGTTTATCTTCCTAGGGGTTGTTGTTTTTATGATATTCGACAAAATGAATTAATAAATTGATAATTTCTAGTTATTTGTATAACATTTTGTCAAAAATCATAAAAACTACTACCCCTACGAAAATAAATATTATAAACTACTTTATAGTACATTTAACTAGCTTTAATTTGAGTGCTAATAGACATTTGTATCTCTTATGGTACCTGGGATACAAGAATATTTCTGACAAAGTGATGAACCCCAGATGGATTGTAGTGGTACAAATTTTAATTTTTATTGTTCCTTGATAGTTTCACCGATATGAAGCTCCGAATGGAAAATCATTTCATTTAACATTTTGAAACAGTCGCCATTTTGTATTTATTCTCCCTAACTATAGTTATTAAACTCATAAATTTTACCTAGTAATTATACATAATTTTCAATATAGTAAAGAAAAATTTGGGTGCAATAACTAACTTATTTCTTCCCTTGGGATCTTGTACTACGAGAATTCCCGTTTAATCCCGAAAACACATAATGCTGTTATATTTGTATGTATTTCTTTCTTTTTTTTCAAAAATATTATTAGTTAGTCATTTATTATATTAATTGTATTGTAATATTCCTTAATTTTAGGATTAATTAATATTATTGTTACTTACATATCCAAAACACACATGTTTATTTAAATACAATTTAACTAAATTCCAATTACAAACTAAAAACAACTTAGGCTTTCTCAATCTAACTATATATATGCATGCTATTATATACTTATTTCTAGTTTATAGTCTAAGCTAAAATTAAAATACACAAAATAGTTTACACTTGACAAAAGTGAGCAATGCCACGACGTACATGCACTCCGTAGAGAGAGAGCTCTTCCAAATTCTAACCTTAGCACACACCAACAACTCACCAGACGTTACATCAATGTCTATAAATAATTTCATTAAAAAACATGTGACGTTTCTCCCTCTCTCTGCCCACTACCTCCCACGCATCCACCGCTCCCCCTCCCCTCGCAATTCTTCAGTCTCGTCCATTACACTATAAATATCAGTTTTTCTTTTTGTTTTTTCATTCTTCAATTGCATATTATTATAATTTTTTAGACATATTACTTTGATTATTATTATTACTACTTTATTAATTAAAATTATGCAATAATTGTACCGTCGTAAATATTTGAGGGTATCTTCTTCACACGAGACTGTACCTGCATTAACAATTATTAACAGAAAATTAGATTGTTAAAATAGCCTTGTAAGGTACACTAAAACGACCTGGTAACAAAGAAATTGGTAAATTTGCAGGCATTAAGAAAATAATATGGTTGCTTGTCTGTCAGTATGTTGTGAGATTTTTGTTTGGATATTTCACTTTTTATCTGTTCCAAGAGTCAATCCAATAATAATTCCATAGTTCTGTCCAATAATAATCTCATAGTTTAATCCGGTAATAATTCATTAATTCAATTTAATAATAATTCCATAATTCAATCTAATAAAAATTCAATAATTCCATTAGTCAAGCCAATAATAATTCCAAAATTTATTCCAATAATAATCTCATGGTTCAATCCAATAGCAATTCCATAATTCATCCAATAATTCCATAGTTCAATTCAATACTAATTCAATAATTTCGTAATTTAATCCAATAATAATTCCAAAATTCAATCCAGTAATAATTTAATAACTCCTTATGTCATTCTAATAATCATTCTACAGTTCTCTCCAATAATACTTCCTTAATTCAATTTAATAATAATTCCGTAGTTCAATCCAATACTAATTCAATAATTTCATAATTCAATCCAATAATAGTTCCTTAGTTCAATCCAATAATAATTCCACAATTCAATCGAGTAATAATTCAGTAATTCCATATGTCATTCTAATAATCATTCCATAGTTCTATCCAATAATAATTCCATAATACAATCCAATAATAGTTCAATGGATAATAATTTTTTTATTTATTTTTTTTAATTTTATATCAGACCGGCCTGGTGGACCTTACATGGTTGATATAACTTATATTATATATATTTTTTAACAGTTTATTATGAGGGGGAAAAGTCATACAAATGACGCCCCTAACTAGATAAAATGTTTTTATTAAAATAAAAAATAATAATAAAAATAAAATAAATAGATAACAATAATGCTTCTTAATAAAGCAGGAAAGTAAAATTAATAACAAAAAATAATGATATTGGTACACTTAAATAAAACAAACAATTGTCTTCTAATATTAAAAAGGAACAAGTTAATTTGAAAAAGGGAAGAGAGAAGAAAAGAGAAAAAAAAATAATGAATAATAATAATAAGTAAATAGAGGTAGTGTGACTATGAATTAATTTTAAATTTATTAAAAATTTATAAAAGAATGCTCTGAAGCAGTCTGGACTTCAGTCTTCAGGTTGAGGTTGGGTTTCCCAGGCTGTAGGTCACTGCTCCTTTAACTGTCGACAACTGAGAGTGGAACTTCATGAACCGTTTTTTGATGTAATCCTCTATTGAATCCATTTGTAATTCGCTATGCAATTGGCTATAATGGATAATAGTAAACAATAATATTGTAGTATACTGTTTTATCATTTTATAGAAGACTATTAACTCAATGTACCTTTCAGAGTTAGGCAAAAGTTAGCTATAGTTGAAATTAATAGCTAAAATTGCCATGGATACGATATTTATTTATCAATGGTTCATTCATGAATAAGGGTCGTATCCATGGCAACTTTAGCAATTAGTTTCATCTCTGGCAGTAATATATCTTAAATTAATGCTTTCTTTTAATTCTCTTTCTTATTATTGTGTTTTTTCTCCAACGTTTCAGGTTTCTATCCCCGTCTTCAAGACTACTTCACATTTTCTTTCCTCCTAGTTTCCAATTAAAGGAAATTGTCCGGAATGTCGTTAAAAATGTCAGCACAAAAACTAATTATTATGTAACAAACGTTTCACCCCATTTTGCAAACCCTCATCAGGGCTAAAACTAAGGTAGAATAAACTGAGAAATATTGCAAAGTAGGATCATAACATGGCTTGAAACACAGCTTAAACTATGGTAGGACTAACATGTAGAAATATAGTAAAAATTATAAGTAACGGGATGGCCAGGCACAATATCAGCCATAATCCTAACTCCCCTCGTAAACAAACACGGAATGTGTATATAAGAGGAATTAAAAGGAGAAATAAATCAGTATTATTCCAGCAAGTAAGTCTTTTTAGTGCTCCTTTTTTTTATTATCTTCACCCGACATATGTCAACATAAGTTATATAAAAATGAATAGTGTAAATTAAAATAAGTTGAACACTGAAAGTATAAATAATAAATAAAACCTAACATTAATTAATTACTATACTGGCAGAAGCATTTGAAGAACTGAAAAAAAAAAACTACTTGATCGGCTACCAGAGTAACAAACATTTTATTTATGTATTCTTCCACATTCATCCTCCTTCGACTTCATATATTAAATATTCATAATGATAAATTAAATATAAATATTTCCTTAAATCTTTGGCTTTCCAATGGTGAAGAATAAGTCTGTATTACCACACATTCTTCCCGTCTAAAACTCGAATTCGAAATTTTCCATGATAGCAATACTTCATCATATTACATAGTCAACGTATAACTGTAGTAAAATTGTCGTTTATTTTGTTTGTTTGTATTTTCTTGATGTAATTTGTATTATATTATTGGTAGATATTTTCGACTTTAACTATTAACTAATTAATTTTAGGAATGAACAAAGTAACCCTTGAAAGAGTCCTTAAATGGTCTTCCAATAATTCCAAACTGAAGCGGATAATCGAGATGAAGACGGAATCAGCATTACCAAAAGGAGAGAATTATACTTCGACCATTCTCAGAGTTACATTGAAAGTAGTTCTTGGGAACGGCAGGATCACTAACAGGAGTTTTATAATAAAGAAGGAAAATGTTGGCGAAGGAATGAATCAGCTCAACAGCGATTTCAAATTGTTCAACACCGAGGCATCGGTAAGTTCATATATTTATGTTGCTATCACACTGTCACTGTGTAACCAACTGCCTATGATTGATTCAATAAAATACACTATGCAGGTAGGTTATTGTTTTTTCATTCAGCAATTTGGACTTTTGTAGATTTTCTATTAGATGCAGTATTAATCTTGTTTTTGTAAGATGAAATTAGCTTATGACAAATATTGGATGTAAGCATGTAAGCAGGGTACTATGTATGCCTGTGCATGGGCATGAGAGCATATAAGTTAGTCAGCTGTACAACTCATATCAGCTGATTCAAATGTATATGTTGACGAGCTAGACTCAATAAAAGTAAGTGTTTGAGTAAAAACCGAATTGATCACTTCTCTCTCTCTTTTCTCTTTTTTATTCTTTGTTCTCTCAAACAAACGTTTGAATCTTTAAACAACTTATATATAATTCGATGATTGAGGATATCAGCTGATCGAATGTATATAAAAAGAGATGTACTGAACACAATAAACCAAGTATATTTTGCAGTCCAAGCATGTCAGATCTTATTCCTTTTTATAAGTTTTGCTTTTGCCGATACTTATATTATATACGTAGCAGTCAGCGCGCACGAAGTGCCGCTATAACCCGCCAGGGGCCAGCACTTCAAGCGTCTAAGAAGCTGTATAATTGTATATAAGTTTATTATTATAAAAATACGATCTCTTGTATAAATGTATATATGTTAATATGTAATATGTAAGAATGTTAATTATAAAATAAAAAGAGATCGAGCAATAAGATTCTACGGAACTATCTCAAGTAGAGTTAAAAGAGTGAATCCTCAGTGATAACCGATCACATGAGCCCTTCAATTGCCACCGGGCTGATCCGTTGAATCAAGCCTTTATCCGGGTCTATTCATAGCACTGGTGGCTTACACTCTACTTGAGATAGAGAAGTTCATTGCCAATCTATTCTCACAAGAGATGGTGTTTATTATGCTCACCTTAGACTATGGCTTATCTCCTCTCCCTTTCTCCAGCAATCTCAGTCCGTCCGCTTCATCTCGGCAACTAAGATTGTAACCTATTCCTTTATGGTTACACTGGTCCGTCCGCTTCATCTCGGCAACCAGTGTAATTTCCCGTCTCTCCCCGGCTCTAGTCCGTCCGCTTCATCTCGGCAACCAGTGTAATTTCCCGT
>NW_027105723.1:81293-85678 GCF_000696795.3 Halyomorpha halys
AGACTCTCTCACCTAGACCTCCTCTACCTAGTCAGTGTCCAGGGCTCATCCCCTGGCACGGCCTTCCTTTCTAACTTATTATGAATACCCCTTGTTGTGGGCCATCTGTAAAGAACTATCAGGCTGGAGAAATCGCCTAAGACCAGACAAACCCCAACATATACATAGTTTTCTTAAAAATTTTGTTTCATTCGTTTTTTCCGTGCTGAAATGTCACAACCTAAACGACAATGACCCCTCCCCCCCAGTTTTGATCCTGAATACACCCTTGACACTAAGTGATGTTCATTTCCTGCTTTGTTTTCCGTTGAACATATCATTTATATTGGTATTATCATATTCTTCGTGACTTATTTTTTACCGGTTTCCAGAGGACATCCTTCATCGATAGGACTCCTAGTTTTTCCTTAATTCTATCGTTACAGAGAAAGCCCCTTCTAGTTCTATCAACAATCCTTCCAAGAAATCACATTAAGTTACTCCGTCAATAACCTGCTCTGAGATCTATATAGGAGTATAGGCAAATACACCTCACTAAAATACACCTTCTCCCATTCTTCACGAAATCTCCAACTATATGAACCCGTTCTGGAGCTTTCCATGTCTTCATATTTTTGATACCTTGCTCAATGTCGTCCTTCTCTTTCTACTCATCGATCTAATTTCAATGCTCGTTGTAGATGTATCCATACATTCATTTCTCAACTGCTTTTCACAGTGCCTCTTCACAGACCATCTTCCCTTGCTAATTTTTTTATATTTCTTATCAGTTTTGTTTTTCGGTCTCTCAATACTCTAATTTTCTTCCAGAACAAGTTTATATTTTTACCATGATCTTGGTTCGTTCGTTTTCCAAATTCTTCCCGACTTCTTTTGCTTTGCTCCTTTACCACATCAGTAATCCTAGTCCTTGACAAACATACGCCTGTCATTTTTCTCTGGTTCAGTCACGGCAATAATCATCCTATGCTACTTTCTTTTTACTAACCAGTATTTTTAATTACCATGAAGCAAAATTCCGAATTCGAGCATTCGAAGTAGATACACGTTTTGAGTCAAAATAACCAAGTAACTCGCTAGGTTGGTATATCCTTAGGACATTTAAGAACCTTTTTCGGTAAAAATGGTTTACCGGAAGTGCCACTCTATATAATGTACTTTAATATTTTTTTTTCAAAAACTAATTAGACAATTATGATTAAACTCAGTATATCAATGTATAATCAATTCTTCTTTTGTAACAGATAAGTCTTATCGCCAATAAATAGTTTATTTTTTTTTAAATATACAAAAATGGATCCATTTCTACAGTCAAAAAATACGTAGACAATGGAAAAATATCGATCTCTCGACGTCTTTTTGCAATTTTAATTAGAAATAAATTAAAAAACTTTATAAACAATTATTTTAACCAGTAAATAATTTAAAACAGCAATACAGTATTTATGTTTAAAGAAACAAAGCAATAGGAACAAATTGTGGTAAGGCATTTAACCTTCGAATACTAGCCAACTGAGCGGTTTCCGGTGTAGCCCGTCGTACACAGTTGCTAAGAGCTCTCCAATTAGAGCCTTTTAACAAACTGATTAATTGTTCCTTAGAGCATGGGGCTTGGGGGGGAGCATGAGTATGGGGCAGTATGTTACGGGTCACCTGAATGGTGTACCACTACTGCTCAACATAGTTAGGTGGCCAGTATCTGTGCAGCGCCCTCTACCACGCTCAGTAACAACTTTTTAGCCAGACATCTCTTAGTTGGTCGTGGTACCAAAAAGAAGATGCTCGCTGCCAACTCAACAGGACGTTGTTGAGTTATTGTTGTTGTCTGCAGCTTTAGGGTGTAAAACCCTGAGGTCATCAACGCCCATGTTTCGCGCTTTATAATTCTATTTCATTTATATTTATAATTCCATTTCCCTTTATTTTTCTCTTTAAATAATTACGAAAATTTTTTTAAATAATTACTACTTTTGGAATTTATTATTACGGATAACAGATTTTCTGGTTTAAATCTTATTCAAAAGGCCATTCCTTTTTAAGAAAACCAAAACCATTTCCACGTTCTTCTGGTCATCATTCAGAGCATCCGATACACTCGGTCCTACTCCCAATCTACTCAAGTTCGCAGAATAAAAATGGCACTTTTCAAATATGTGACTGATCGTAAGTACACTGTTGCAGTATTGACATTTTGGCGGTGGCTGCTTACTGATCAGATATCTATGAGTTAAACTCGTATGACCTGTTCTCAATCTGGCAATAGCTACCTCCTCCCTGCGATTGGAACGGTATGATGTGGTCCATGGTTTAGTGGTTTTTTTCATGGTTTTTAATTTGCTTGGCGGGCTTTCATCCCACATGGCTTGCCAACTAGATAATATCTCATTTTTCATTGGAAGACTTATTTCTTGTGGTGTCAGAATGGCCGTGCCCTGAACTGGAAGAGCAAGTGCCTGTTTAGCTGCAATGGCCGCCAGTTCATTTCCAGTGATCCCCACGTGACCCGGCACCCATATAAAGAAAATAGTTTTTCCCAAGTTTTCGAGCATGTTGGTATAATTGTGAATTTTTATGATCACCGGGTGTTTCGGGTAAATTATGGCTTTTAGTGAACTTAAAGAGTCGGTAATGATAACTATGTTAGTATTCGTTACTGTCATGGAGACGTGGAGTGCTGATGCTATTGCATGTAATTCAGCTTTATATACACTTCATAATTTATGCAGTTTTATTTTATGGGTTGTTATTTGTGATGAAAGAGGATGCTGTAGATAAACCAGATTTTGATCCATCAGTATATATAAAAAAAGGATCAGGAATATTTTGACAAAGACGTGAGAACCTAGTTCTATATTCAGTAGGTGACGTACTACCTTTGGGAAATCGGGATAATTGGAGCATTGTATTTGGTAGCCTGTGTATCCATGGAGGATTGAGGACTTCCGGGATGTACAGAGGTATTTCTTTAAATAACTCAATAGCAGTATGTGTTCTTTCTGCCAACGGGAGTGTTGAATTTATTTTAATTCTAAAAAAAAATGAATATTTGAGTGATGAGAATTAATAAATGAATATTGGGTTTCAGCAATGTAACCAGATGGTCCAGTGTGGATCGACCTTTACGGAATCCAGATTGGAAAGATTGTAAAAAAATTATTGCTCTCTATTATCCACATTAATCTTTTATTGACCGTACGTTCCATTATTTTTCTGACACATCTTGTGAGGAATATGCTTCGGTAGCTGGTTGCCATACGCTTGTCCTTTACATTTTTTAAAATTGCGATTATTATTGATTCCCGCTTACGGTACTTGGGAATTTCCCAGTTAACCAGACATGATTGTAGTAGTGAAGCAGCCATTTTAACATGTTATTTGGGAGTTTCTTTATCATGTCATAGTGGATTTGATCAGGTCCGGGCGTAGTGCCTTTGACGATATTTAAGATATGTTTTAATCCCCACAGGGAAAATGGGAGATTGTAATGTACGGCCGCTTCTCCCTTGGTAGTGCTGAGGTTATGTGAATATCATAGTGGTATATAGCGCCCGCTCTAGTCCTTGTGATTATACATTCCAGCGAAATAACAAACTAAAATAATGATACTCCTATGGACTGAACACATGGTCTTACACTTAAATCGAGTAACTTGGTTCTACGCCGGAAACTCGACTGTATCTATACTAAATCGAAATTATCGTTTAAATATGGCGTTATCTTTCTGCCACACTAAACCTGCGCAGAAAGAAAAACTGGATTGGATACTTTTTTCAAGGTTACTCTGTTTTGGCTGGGATCAGATTTCTTTACAACATGTCTGACTGTGGTTAATTTTCCGCGCATATCAGCAGCATTTAAATCATTGAGATTAACTCTATAACATCTTTAAAATTCCTAACATAATAAACTTTCTTTTTATTACCTCTTTTGCTAGGATGTGCTTACCTCATATCCTTGCAAAAGAGGAATTCTAATTAATTAAAATAGTTTTAATTTTAAACAGGGCTTAAATGCTGGATTTTAACGATTTTTCTTCGTTTTTTAAAATTTAAAATAATTAACCGGTTTCCTTTGTTAGCAGTAATGAAAAGTGGGAAAATATCGACTATGAAAGAATTTGACAGTTAAATGAAGAAATAGATAAATTAATTCAGAAACTAAAAAATCTTAGATAACAAAATACGTACACTAGTTTATTTTGTTAAACTGCTCTATTCTAGGCAGGAAAAAAGTCGATCGTCATAATCACACGTCCAGATAACATGAAATAAAATTTTTTATAGCAATAGTAAATTTTTTTCGTGTTTAAATAAATTTTATCCAAGTGTAGTCCTTTTTGTTGTTGTTGTTGTTGATTTTTTGCTTAAAGGCGTAAAACCCTCTGG
>NW_027105723.1:86958-92723 GCF_000696795.3 Halyomorpha halys
AATGGGACTGGTCCTGAATGCACCGGTAGCAAGCCGGATACCTGTATGATGTACTGAATCGAGCTTGGCAAGAGTTCGGCGAAGTGCAGAGCCATAGACAAAAGAACCATAATCTAGCTTGGAACAGACTAATGTAGTATAAAGTTTTAACATGGTAGACCGATCCGAACCCCACGATGTACCGCTAAGAAACCGGAGTATATTTAATTTATTTGTTACGGCTGACCTTAATGATGTAATGTGCGGTTCCCAACTTAATTTATGATCAAATATAAGACCTAGAAATTTATGGTGGTTTTTGTGAGGAATTGGTAAATTTCGTAGATGTAGTATTGGAGGGAAAGGCGTATTTCTTTTTCGACTAAAGTGAAGACATGCAGTTTTTTCTGTGGAAATTTGTAAGCCAATAGATATAGACCAGCCAATAGATATAGCCAATAGATATAGATATATTCTTTATAATCTCCACGTTTCGGCCGATCCTCGAGTATAAATAATATGAATTTATTGAAATTTTCGCTATTATCAAGCATCGTACTAATTTTCTTTTCTTCCGTCAACATATTTTCTTTAATTTTAAAATTTACCAGACTTCAAAAGCCGCCAGAACACCCATCTTCCTATCTCTCTGTTACCTATCAGGAGCAAAATCCTTGAAAAAATTATCTTGAAACGCCTGTTCTTCATCTTAGATTCCAACCACATAATCCCTGATCACCAGTTTGGAGTTCGTACAGCTTTCCACTCCATTATCCAGTTATAGCCATCGTGTGGTTGGATGTCTCGTCTGTATTGGAGCGCGGAAAGTACTGCTCGGGAGTCTTGATGAAGAAAAGCCTTTTGATCGTGTCTAGCACTACTATATAAGATCCGCAAATTTGTACCCCCCAGGTTCTTCCTCATTATCCATCCTTATCTCTCCGACACATTATTTAAAGTAAAGAACAACAGCGCATAATCATCTTTTCTTCCTCAATCTGCAGGTGTACCTCATGGCAGAATTCTTAGTCCTTTCCTTTATACAGTTTTAGCTGCTGACATCCCAACTTATCCAAACACTATCCTCACCATGTATGCCGATGACCCATGTCTATTATAAGTGAATAATGACCTTTCCATTGTATCCCAAACCCTCCAATCCCACATCACCACCCTTGAAGAATGGAGTAAAACCCGGAGAATTAAAATAAATTCTAATAAATCACACAAAATCACATTTACTCTCCGTCGTACACCCACGACTTCCTGCCAGAATGCATTTTTAAATAATATCCCACTTATTCCTGTCGAATCGATTCGTTATCTAGGACTGTATCTGGACAAACGACTAACATAAAACCTTTGTAATAAATGTACTGTAAAATCCTCAATTATAGTTATAGGGGTTTTAATTCTATATAATTCAAGTCAATAAAAAAAAAAATTGCACGTATTACATTATTTTCTTCTCAAACGTTATAGGGGGACAAACTCTTTAAAACAACCATTGATTCATTCATCAATTCCATAAAATTACTCTCACACTGAAATGAGTATAAGCAATGAATGTTATTTTTTATCTCTTCCTAGTCCTCCTGATGTTATTTATTGTAACTAAATTTCAAATATCCTTAAGCTTTCCAGTAACCTTAAAACTGAGAGTTTATGTTAGAGAGATTAATTTAGAAATTCATTTTTGAGACTAGCCACTATGCGGGTGAAAAAATAAATTAGTATTTACTATAATTCGTCCGTTTATAAGTGTGTGATAATTGAGCGAATGGCGCAGTGGATTTACAATTTTCATGTCTCAAATTATGGAGATCCGCTGAATATTCGCAGTCCTCCTAAAATCTTAACCGTAGAACTGAAGTGATATTTTCCAGTGGAGAAACATACTTACTTATCACACAAAATGATACTTAAAGATAATTATTAAGTATGCAGGTTAAACAATTGTGAGTTTTTAATAGACCTACTTTATAATATTATATTGTTGAATAAGCATAATAAATTTATTTAACATTATTGTTTGTCATAATTTTGAAATATAAGCCATAATATTTCCAATAAATTAAAGGAAATTTGGAAAGAAATTCAATGCGAGAGTTCTTCACTAGCATTATAAAAATATAATAAAATTTAATATCAAAACTATTTTAAATTATAACGAATTTTATGTCTCTAACAGGTCTACACTAACATCCTCAGGGAAATGGACTATTTGATGGAGGAATTTGGAGATACAGAAGGCCCTCTCTGGTGTGAATTAATTCATTACAATCAGTCTGATTCAACTATAATCTTGGAGGACTTGAAGGTAACTATCGACAGCACGTGCCGCTAATTGATGTTGTAGAAATCTATTATGTAAAAATATTTTCCAGGCCTCAGGATTTGCGACAGTCAAGCGTACCGAAGGACAGGACCTTGACCACGCTAGATTGGTCCTCAGGAGTCTTGGACGATACCACGCCATGGCCAAAGTTTTAGAAAACAGAGGACTCCTTTCCAAAGATGACTACAAACCTTATCTATTTTTAAATAATGAAGTTTACATCCGTAATTTAATTTATGGTGGGAAGCAAGCCCTTGTCAAGGGAATGAGAGCCGCCTGGGGAGAAGAATGGTAAGTATTTGACGATTCAAACCAAAAGAATTTTTGCATTTAATATAATTACAATAATTTTACTCAACAGTTTTTGAATTTACAATTTTGTGATATACCCAGTATAATAGTAATAACAAGAGAACTTTATTAACGAAATAAGTTTATTCCAGATACTCATCCTAACAAACCATCAATATTTGTGTGGAGGTAACATTAAAAAAAGATTTTGATTTTTTGTTTTCCTTTATGATAATGTAAATTTATTACTTAATATGAAAATGTATTTTCCAAATCGTCCCATGGTTCCTGAGATTCACTAATTCTTCAGTTTACTCGGTGAACAGTATGAATCCGACAAACTCTGGGTGGTGATTCTACACCTTTTGGGCTTCAAAAAACTCCTCATAACCCATGTCCGATTCTCAAGCATAATGGCTGAATCTCAGTTCTTGTTTTGTTTTTCTGAATTAAAACTTTTCTCCATAAATAGCCACATTTCCTAAACTATTGGTCCTAAAGAAAAACTGAAACAATCGTTGACAAACTCATAAAATTTGCTTAAAGAGTACATGCTAGCTAAGAACCATTTTTGAAATGGTTACGTGTTCGTTTTCTAGTGAGCCTCGACGGAATATCCAAGATTCCTCTGACGACGATGAATGTTCATAAAAATTGCCTGACCTGAAACCTGTCGGATAGGGAAACATAGATTTTTTTTTCCCTCTTCGCTGCTCTAGCATTTCCGTTGCATTGCATTGCATTGCAGAACCCATAAATAAAATGAATTTCTGCATTCAAGACACAGGCATGATTAACTAACACTTTCCCAGCAATTACAGATCCAGTTCAAATCTCTCATACTAGCAAGCAAGTTAATAGTGGAAGGGAGTTCAGCGCACATTGAAGCAGCTAGCACGGATTATCAACAGCACCTCCGACCTTCTACATCCTTTTTTTTACATTAAATTTTAAATTTATTATTAATTGATTAAATTTTTATTCATTGATTAATATATTAAAATCTGCCACAAGTTGTTGAGAAATAAGTAATAGTGATAACTGATGAAATTCATACTAAAATAAAAGAATAAAAATACATAAATAAATGAAAACAAAAAAAAAATACATAAAAATAAATAAAATCTCTAAATATATACAAACAGAAGGATAAAGAAAATGAACAGAATCAAACCATATGCATGTAAAAATAAATAAATAAAATAATTACCTGTCGCATTTACACTGTCGACCAGAGGATCCCTGAGCCCACTCTATCTCCCAGCGTTGAGCATCCCTTTCACCGCGTCACTGGTAATGAGCCAGTGGAGGCTGAGAAAGTGCACTAAAACCGCAAACACCCAACTTGAGTGGAAAATCTGACCATTGCCAGACCTCCAATTGTCCAATTTTATTTTAGAATAAGTCTCTTGGCCACTGCCGTTTCAACCTTTGAGGTGGATTGCAGGGATGGATGGAACTGGATTAGGATTAGGATGATTAAAATGATTTTTATGGAATTTTGTGAATTTGATTGGTATGAGGTCAAGGACCTAAGGGATATGACGGTTATGGTGTAGTGTTCGGTTGGAAACGTAATAGGGTGCATTAACTATGGTTCTAAGGATTTTGGATTGAAATGATTGGATTCGTTTGATATTCGATAGTTTAGCTGTTCCACAAAGCCCGTAGGACCAAATAGGCCTGAGCATACTCTGATAAATTAGAAGTTTGTTTTCTATTGAGAGATGAGAGCTGAGCAGTCGGTATAGTTGGCTGAATCGTCAGTTAGGTTCTTGTCTTTTCAATCAAGTATATTGGTTCCAGGTGATTCTTTTGTCTAAGATATCGCACTGTGTCGGATCTGGGTAGAGAAATATTATTAAAAGTAACAGATGGGCAGAAGCTGCGACTGAGGGTGAAAGTCACATGGGTGTATTTCGATTCATTGACTTTTATGCACCATTGGTTGCACCATTGCTCATTCCGGGTGAGGTGTGTTTGGTAATTAGATGAGGCTGTTGCAGGATCAGAATGGGAGGATAGGATAGCTGTATTATCGTCATATGTTGCCAGGAATGTGTCGGGATTGATGGGAAAGTCAGCAGTGAAGAGGATGCATAGGACAAGACCCAAGACACTGCCTTGGGGAACTCCTGCCTCGACCGGATAGATGTTTGAGTGCTCAGGACCACTGTGTACTCGAAAGGAGCGATTTGAGAGGTAGGAGTGGAAGATAAGTTATAAGGTTTGAAGTAATATGGACTTGAGCTTGGAAAGCAATCCGGCATGCCATACCCGGTCAAAGCTTTCCAGAAAGGCACCCGACCAGTGTTGTTTCTTTTCAAGAGCTGAAGAGACATAGTCAATGACTTTGAGGCCTTTTGAACTGTGGAGTGCCTAGGGCGGAATCCAAATTGATATGCGGGAAAACTCTGTGATTCAATTATGGAGGATAGGATAGGATTTAATTTTAAATTAGATTACAAATTGAAAGTTAATTACAAAAGTGAATACACAGTTAGAAAGCTCACTAAAACGAGGACTTTTTATAAAATTTAGAAAGCTGAAGCAAGTAAATTTATTTTGGTGATACAAAATAAAATTTTTGAAACTACATCTTTGTAACCATATTAAAATGAGTTTAGAGCTTATGTAGCATTTATTACTTAAAATAATTTAATGAGCTTTCCAACGGTTGTTTCAGTTTTACTGTTGAAGCAATAGTAGGAAATTTGGCTATTTTTATGGTGAAACGCCGTGTTATTCAGAAAAAAAAAAACTTAGATTCTCCCGTTATAGTTGAGTATTGGATATGCGTCAAGAGAAGTGATGATACATATCTTATTATAAATTAGTAATTTGTGAATTTATTTTGATAAATCTATATTTCAAAATCATTTAACGTACATATGTCTATTAGCACTCATATTAAAGCTAATTAAATGCACTACAAAGTTGACTTTAAAGATAAATTAAATGTTGTTTATAAAGTAAATTGCCAGAATTGTAATGGTTTATATATAGGTGAAACATCTAAAAAATAAAAAACAAGAATTGATCAACATAAGACCAAATGTAAAAATATAAAAAATATCAAAACTACAGCATTGGCACAACATAGTATTAAATATAAACATCAATTTGATTTTAATAATCCAGAAATTTTAGATATAGT
>NW_027105723.1:93728-107824 GCF_000696795.3 Halyomorpha halys
TATCATGTCACTATGTCACCTACAGCAAATTTACTTGTTGTATATATGTGTATACAGTTGTAAATATCAATAAATAAATTATAAAAAAAAAAATGCACTATAAAGTATTTTATGACGTTTATCTATTATTTATCTATTACTACAAAGATAGACGTTATTAAGTTATTTATAAAACAAGCTTTAATATGAGTGCTAATAGACATATGTACGTCAAATGATTTCTGAGATATAGGTTTCCTTAGATTAATTCACTAATTAATGCACTGAGTATTGAGTGCATTTTTTTGAAATGTTTCTTTTTAAAAAAACTGTATCTCAAGAACTCGTAATCAGTTCTACTAAATCTCTTATTTTAAAAAAGTAGTTTGAATGATATAGAGCTCCAAATGAAAAATCATTTTTTTTTTTTTTATATTTTGAAACATGTGCTATTTTGTATTCCCCCTAACTATACTTGGCAAACTCACCCATTTTGACTAGGTTTTATTTTTTTTTTAATAATTTATTTATTGATATTTACAACTGTATACACATATATGCAACAAGTGAATTTGCTGTAGGTGACATAGTGACATGATAAAAACATGTGGAGAATCTACCCACTGATAGAACTCCAATAAGATTTCTAGAGGAGAAGATCTCGAGGCCATCTTCTTTTCAGACGCCTAGGAGGATTATTAGGTAATGAAGGAGAAGCCAGGTTAGAAACAAGTGGATTTGGGTGGTTGAGAAGTTTATTATGGAAGGAACGGTTTCTGGTTCTGGCCAAATCGGCAACATATGGAATATTGAGGTCCTGATGGATGACTTGATTTGTGACAAAGTAAGGAGCATTAAGGATTTTACGAAGGATTTTGGACTGTAAGATTGGATTCTGGAGGAATTTGTTGGTTTAGTGGAGCCCCAAAGCTCAACTCCGTATGTCAAGATAGGCCTTATAATAGTCATGTAGATTAGTCTTTTGTAATGGATTTGCAATTTAGACCGTTTGTCTAGTAAATTAGGTATTTTTAATTATATTAAGAAAAAAGTGAGGTGAAATAAATCAAGGGATCTTAAGAGCTGTTAAGGGATTGACATGTTTTTCCATGTTGTTTTGAAAATATATCTATTTATTCATCGTTGGGATCCTCGGGGACGCCTCTGTCACCCGATTTTATATAGAGTTGAAGTGGTTTTACCCCTCCTTTCGTTGTAAATATTTTCTTGCTTCCTTTCTTTATCAAGTTATCCAATTCCGCCGTCCATCGTACATCTCAGATATCCTTCATTTTAAGTCCTCAGTGCATTCCTGCAATACCCGCTCACGGCTTTCAGATTTATATGTAACTGCCCATCGAACCGCAGCCTTTGGTAGATCATTCCTCATCCGTTCCTCTTCCCTATGGAATTCTATTCCCTACTTTATTCGTAGTTCTAATATCCTTCCAATCTTCAAACCCCGTATCTTCGACTACCTTCTGTCCACCCAATTCCGTAAGAATAACAATTGAAAGTTTCAAAAAAGCTCTATATATTTTATGTCTTAGATTTTCGTTTATAATTGAAGAAATTATCTCTTTTCATTTATTATTTTTTAGTTTAATTGTATTTGATTTTTTATCATTATCTTTCTTTTTATTTACTATCAGAAGTCATCTTATGTTTTATGATATAACGAGTGGTTTTATTTTATTTGTTTTTTCATTATTCTGTTAATTATTGTTGTTTATTTGTATCTTTTAAAATTCATTGTATTATTTTATTTTATGACATCTTGTAATTTCATCTCTATTTTGCAATTTACTCTAATGCTCTAAAGCCTAATTTTGAGGCCTGTAAATTATTCCAAAGGGATATATCCCAGAATAAATAAAGATTATAATGATTATTATGGTCGGTTCTTTCGCTATTGCGGGTTGAGTATCTGAGGTGGGAGACCTTGAAGTCCAACCACCTTCATATTTTTGTTGATTTATTTTTTTTTTTTTAACTTTTCACACTATACGTGCAGTGTCTAAGAGAACTGACTGTTGAGACACTCTCAGCACATCCATAGGCACCCCGGAACCATTCATGCCTGCCACTGTTGATTTTGGTATGAGACCATTCGTTGATATTATGAATGGAGTAGTGGTCCAATTTATATATTTCTTTCAATTCTATCGCCAACTCCTGGTATTTCCTCAGTTTTTCTCCCACAGTGGAGCTTACATTATTATCGTTGGGGAGCCCAACATCAACAAGTTATAATTATTATTATTATTTCGTGATAGGTACTGATCAAAGGTTACTCCCAGGTTTTCAAGTTAGTTTTTCAAGTTAATGAATGCATGTTAATTCTCTGTTCAGTTTTTAAGTCAAATGCAAAGGTTGTCTGACACACCTATCTAAGATTTTTAACAGCTTCAAACCCCTCTAGCAATAGGCAGATAATGAAGTAGAGTAAACGGTATCATGACTTCTTCAGTCATTAAAAATAGGAATCAATATATTTCTTTTTTTCAATCTTACAGGCTTGAATATGCAGACAAACTGAGCCAAATATCTTTCGAGGAATATTCAAAAAGGATAAAAAACTGTGGGAATTTTGATGAAGCCACTTTCAAATGCCTCAACCATGGTGACTGTTGGAACAACAACATATTGTTCCAACACGATTGGGAAGGAAGACCCATCGCATTAAGGTAATAAGTGCTCTAATAACTTTAAAATTTTATTGTGATGTGAGTTAATGGAATTTTAAATAGTGAATTCAATCCGATACCCAACAGTGCATCCAATTAACGCGGATAATTTTATAGTTAAATTGGAATATTTGTGCGGTACCGAGTATCACGCGACTCTCATTTAAGTCTTCTACATACATCCTCAAGTTTTGGGTAAATTGGTGAGTTGGTGTTGAATTTAGGGATATTTTTGTGATTTGCGAAAAAAAAAACTCTAATGCCCATGGAATGAGAAAATTATGAACAAATATTTCTTATTTTTCTATTGCTCAAACATTCGCATTTCAGAGTTTCTCGAAGTTTGAATAATGGATATAAATTTTCGTTCCCGCCAAGAATACAATAGTTTAACTAAAGATCGGGCTTCGGGGGGGGGGGGGGTGGAGGAGTTTTCGGCTTTTCTAGTTCAAATTGGAGGTATCTATCTTTACCCTGTTTCTCCTTTAGTTATCCGTAACATTCTTTAAGTTTCAGTATTTATCCATTGTATGTTTTTTCTGACAATGCAAATTGTTTATTTTTTTTATTAATAAATTAGATTAAAGATTCTCTAAAGAAAGATTTTTTAAAAAATTGGCGTTTAAGCCCTTGCCGATATTAAAGATATTATTTTTTCATAAATCAATAATTTTATGGAAACAACTATAATTTAAAGTTTTGTGCATTTATTTTTGCAAATATCATGAAAACTACTACTACTATAAATATTAACTTCATAAACGACTTTATAGTACATTAAACTAGCTTTAATATGAGTGATAATAGACATCTGTACTTCAAATGATTCCTGAGATATGTATATATATATATTTATCCCTAAATAAATTAACTAACTGATTTTGTGTAATTTCCCAAATTTGTGTAAATTG
Source organism: Halyomorpha halys (assembly GCF_000696795.3). Classification (NCBI taxonomy): domain Eukaryota; kingdom Metazoa; phylum Arthropoda; class Insecta; order Hemiptera; family Pentatomidae; genus Halyomorpha; species Halyomorpha halys. Next base: position 97,306 of record NW_027105723.1, read on the forward strand.
CTGGGCTAGAGTTGGACTCAAATCGGTTGTATCTGTTTTCACTTTTTTCCTCCTTTAGTTACTTGTAACTAAATAATCTCCTGGTCTTCGAGAGGAAGATCCTTCATAGAATATATGGGCCGGTAAGGGGCGAGGAAAGCTGGAGAAGAAGAAGAAATAAGGAACTCTATGAGCTGCTCCAGGATATAGACTTTATGACTTTTGTTAGACTGGGACGCCTTGGGTGTGCAGAACATCGTGCACGAGTCCCGTCGAAATGCCTAAAAGATGCCTGGAAGAAGAAATCCATTGTCCAAGAAGAGTCGGGCGGCTCCGGTGGATGGATGGCGTGGTGCAAGACGCACGAGATCTGCTTGGAGTCCGAAATTGGAAGGCAGCGAATGGGGGAGGATCATAGAGGAGGCAAGGACCCAGCCCAGGGTTGTAGCGCCAATTGATAGATATTTGTAACATTCTTTAATATTAAATGATTACCCGTTGTTAATTAATGTTAAAAATGTGGATTGTTTATTTTTTTCAAATAAATAAAATTAAATGTACTTTAGAGAAAGATTAGGTACTTTAGAAAATCCCTTATTTAAGCCCTATCGAAGTATTTTTAGGAGGATAAGACCTACCTGATATTAATGAGCATTTATTGTACATCTACTTGCCGAGTTTAATCTGAATCGTATGCACCTTAAATACATTAATATTTAATTTGAATGACAGTTTCTCTATTTCTTGTATAGTCTAGTTAAAAATTGAATCATTTTCTCAAGTGAAAAAAAACTTTCTTTTTTTTAAATTGCAGAACTCAAAATGAGTTTTTGGTATCTTCCGAACAGCCGCTATTTTTGCATGTGGCATTCACTCGCAGACTCCCATATTTTTATAGGCAATGTAATAAAGATTTAAAAAAGTTCTATCAATGTTTTTGTCAGATAATCTAGATATTTTTGCACTGGCTCTCAGGCTATTTGATGTCAACTGAAGGTTTTTGATAACCGGGCATGATTTTTAATTTTCCTAAATACTTTACGCCATGTTATGAATGTTTGTTGTTGTTTTTTTCGTATTGCGTTTTTTATTTTTATTTATGCACTAATGAAAGAAGAATACATAGATATATTTATCTTAATTAAAGCGTAAGGATTTTTATTTATGGGGAGTGCACAGGGTTTCGAAGGGGAAGGAATTTGTGGAAAACAGGTATCGATTATAGAAATAATAATAAAAAAAAAATCAACAATAATTAATGACGGTTTTTTGTTTTTTTTCTAGGTTCGTAGACTTTCAGATCCCTCACTACAACTCTCCTTGTGTAGACGTTACGTATTTCATGTACACAAGCATCAAGCCACATGTACGTCGTCAGAACTATACAAGTCTGGTTGAATTCTACCACAAATCCCTAACCTGTTCCTTGGACAGGTTTGGCTACAAAGGACCAAAGCCAAGCCTTGAAGACATCAACAATGCCATGGAACGCCTGTGCTTTTTCGGGATGAGCTTTTTCACGGGATGTTCTCCCCCAGGAACCCTCACAGAAAGAACGGGAGCCCTTGATTTGGACTTGATCATTAAAACCGATGGCGAAGAAGGAATCGATATAAGAGTGTATTCCGAAGAGGGAGTAATGGAAAAGATTGGCGAAGAGATTAAGAGAATTGTGAAATTGCAAGATAGCTGGTCAAGATGAAATTCCAACATTAATTCATTATGAAATGCTCAGTGTTAAAACTGCTAGTTTTATTTCTAGTATTGTAAACTTCAGGTCGGGCAGGTACGCAGGTCGGGTAGACTTTTATTGAAAATTTTATCTTATTATAAAATATATTTATATGTATAATTTTGTCTTATGTCTCTCGTATACTGATAAAGGAGTCAGTTATCTCGTATCTCCAGTAGAAGGACGTCTGTGTCACCTATCTCCCATTTATTTTATTTTATTTTTTTGGCTTCTCATATCATTACCCCTTTATATACGTATTTTTTTTTGAGCTAGGCTGTTCACACACAGAGATGACATTTTGCAAGCATTGGTTTTTTTTTTATATCTTAGGAGACCGCTATACTTTCCCTTACTTTATATTCCATATACTACGAAGCTTTTTTTTTTTTAATAGATGAAAAGTGATTGTTTCAATTGTTAATTCTTTAATTAATGCCTGAATGTATCCTAACAATGATCAGACTTTAATGGCTTTCTTAGGTTTAAATCATTAACTACCTTTAATTTGAATGCTGGAAGACGTCTAAGCGTATAATGGTTCATGAGATATATTGTTCCATAAATCAATAATTTTAAGCAAAAACCTAGATATTTATGTTTTGAGTATTTATTTTCACAAGTCCCCTGAAATTTACTTCTACTACAGCGATAAACGTCATAAGCACTGAAAAATCAGTAGTTAGTGAATTTATTTTGAAAAAACTATGTTTCAAAAATCATTTAATGTACAGATTTCTATAAGAACCCAAATTTAAGCTAATTTAATGTACTATAAAGTATTTTATGACGTTTATGTTTGTAGGAGTAGTACATTTCATGATAATGAACAAAATAAATTCACAAAATGTTGAATTCATTTTCATAAATCAAAATGAAGCTGTTCGGACAAACATTTTGATTTATGAAAAATTAAGTCTCAACGTGAAATTTTTGAAACATTTCTTGCGTTACAGGACCCACAAGGGAAATGATAAGTATAAAATTGTTTTCTTAATATCTGAGGATGCAAATAATTAGTTTTTGATTTAGTATTATATGCCAACAGAGTATTTTAAATTAAATTTAAAACAAATTATAGATTTTATAATAAATAAAAATTGACTCCTAGACTATCTAAATATAAGTAACCGAAAGCAAAATTAAAAATTAAATTATTCATAGACCTCTGGAATGTATTTTTTTCTTAATTTTCTTGTTTTAATTTTCTGAATTTTAGGTGTGATAATGGTATTTTATTTGGGTTTTTTTACGAGGGTAGGTGGAAATCTAAAGACAGGAATGGGCCGTACCTATCCGTGTGTGGGATTTTTACCCACTAAAATTTTTACCCACCGCTCTACACCTGCTTCTCACCCTCCACGGGACCGCCGTTAAGCATTACATCATGGGAGTGAGTGGCTGAGTGCCACCACATTGTTTTAGGCTGATGTGTGTGTTTGTTTTCTGAACTTAGGGGAAGGTGGGGTACGTCGCAGAAATCGGTCGCAGCCAGGCGAGAAAAACGACCAGATCTGTAAAGCATTGAATAATGCTTCCAAGCCTGGAGAAACGTGTCACCTATACCTTGGAAATTAAACCGTTTGGGAGAAGATCAAGCGGCTATGGAGTGATGAACACATAGGTATAGAGAGGACATTCGCCCGATGCAAGCTGATGGTGGTAACCCTTCGGGAAGAAAGAACGCCAAAGAGAGGTGACTGCAGCATATCGTCAGGGCAAAACAAATCACCACGGAACCTCACAGACCCTGCAAGCATTAAAGAAAAGGTACTTTTGGTGGGGGATGAAGAAGACTATCACAGAAGTTTTAGGAAACTGCGAAGTCTACGCACCAAGTATAACAGACACCCACCAAAAGGGAAACAAGAGGAGACACCTACCGCAGATGCACCACTTAACGATCTACAGGTCGACACTTTTACATGGGGAGGATTTAAATGGATCACCATAATTGATCTCTTCAGTAAGGCGGCAATGGCGCACCACATGCAGGACAAGTCGTCCGAAGCAGTGTTGGCAGCTCTCCGATTATGGTTCCAATTCTACGGAGTTCCAGAGCGTATCTCATCATATTCAGGCACAGAATTCGACATTCCCGAGATTCAAACAGAAATGAAGGACGTGAACGTAATGGCATCTCAAAACACCAGGGCACCCCAAGAGTAGAGGAGGCATAGAGCGACTTCATGGCACGTTGAGTGACCATCTTCGCTTATATCAGATCGAAAAGGGATTGGAACCGGACGTGGCAATGTCTAAGACTATAGTGGCATAATGATTCTGTACACACCGTTATGGGGTTCTCGCCATTTGAGATCCTCTTTGGGCTTCGAGGACACCGGCGAGACTATAAGGGCACGGCCGTAAACGATGAGGAGATACACAACAACCATGTTGCTCGAAGAAAGTTATGGGAGAAGGCACGAGGAAGAACTGAAAAGGAAAAAACCAGGAGGAAGGAGCGGGAGAATTTAAAGGTAACAGACAGGATGGGAGCTATCATAATCGGTACGATCGTATACAGAAAGTTGGAGTCTAACAGGGGTTAGGAGATACAGCAATACGAGGGCCCATTCAGGGTGATTGTTCCGGGTAACCTACGGGAACTGAAAAGTTGAATTGGAAAGGCTGTCATAATGTAGGCAATACTAGCGCCATGGTCTGAATTGAATTGAGAGGCTCCCATCAGATAGGTACTACCAGCGCCCATGTGGCCAGCAACATAAGCTTGCCTCCTCTAGCGCTCTCGGTTGCAAGAGAAGCAACTCAGGCTGAGGAGAGATATTCCAATTGTCTTCAGCCAGAAGCAGTCCATTCTTTCATTTTGTCTCTCATCTGGAAATCTCAGAAATCTACCATGAGTTAATAGAACTCCTGGAGTTGTTCCCAGAAGCAGAGGAGAGAGAGGCATAAGAATGTGGAGGGAAGAAGGAACCATGGAGTAAGTCCATCTAACAATAGTTAACATCCACATCATCATCAACCACCTCAATTTTATATCTACAATTCCATGGCCCGGTCATTCAAAATTTACTAACCCATTTAATCATGTATAATTTTTCATTCATATACAGTCCACTCAAACCCAACCAAATGTGTTCCTGGCATTAAGGTGAAGGCATTCTTCATACAGTGATAATTATTAGGGATCACAATAATGTTACTGTACAAAGTATTAAAGAACCTAAAAAGAGGAGAACTGTCCATATTGAAGAGTTAAAATTTCCTGCAGTAACAATGTAAAAACTGGAATGTTCTCTTATTGCCAGCAACTACTAGATTGTATAACAGAAGGATTGGTTACTATTGTAATTCTATTAATTATTTTATGTTTTAAGGTTTAATTTGACTTTTGTAAATATTATATTTTTTCCATTTTAGCTAATTTTGTATTGAATAAAGAGTTCTTTAATTTTATTCTTAGATTTATATTATGTATATAGCAATTATTTCAGAGAGCTTCTTCCAATCATATGTATATAGGAATTTATTGTTATTGTAAATAGTTTTTCTTTGTTGTTTGTATTGTTAATATATTGTATAGTATTAGTTTAGGAGGATTGTTCGTAATCTGGTGGGGAGGGGGAAGTGGTAGTTATGGTCTGAGTCAGCTGTTACTTCGATGTCAGCTGACTGAGGAGGCGAATATATATATATATATATATAAACAGATGCACCGAACCTAATAAACCCAGTATTTTACAGCAGTCCAAGCATGTTAGATAGATGTTGGAAGCATGTTAGATGGTTGGAGGTGCGCCCCACGTTTTAGAACTTCAACAGGACTAAAAAGATTCTACATCATAAAAACTAAAAAATTCTGACATTGTAGGATAATAAGATTAGGGGAGCCCCAGAGCTTATTATTAATAGGCCTTACGATAGCCATGAAGATAAGTCTTCTGTTAAATTATTCATTGTGTATTCTATCATTTACTTTATATTTAGTTTTCCTAAATTAGATAATTCTTATAGTTATAATTATTATATAAATTTTACACCTGTTTCTTGAATTTCGCGTAATTGAAATAAAACAGTTTATTTGTTCTTTAGTTTTTTTATTATTTTTTTTAATTTATATTTATCCTTTTTCTACCTTTATTTAATCTCAACTTACTTCTTTATTTTCCATCTTTAGGTGTGCTCAATTTTTTTATATCTGCTTTTCTATTTTCACTTGTTATTACGTCTTATAATTTTACTATGTATTACGCCCTTTATTGTATATTATTATTATTGTTTATTTTATATCACAAATATTTTTATTTCTTCTTTGTGTTCATTTGTATATAATTTTCTTTTCTCTTATATTAACATAATTTTAAGCCTACCTTAATTTTCCTTTTTGTATCTCATAATCCTACTATGTAAGTGGTTTAGGGCTTTATAAAAGGTCACAAACCGGGTCTAATTAAACAAGAGTGGACATATAAATATAAAATAAAACGTGTGAATTTGTTTTCCCTCTTGAACGCCAAATATGGCTCCCTTCCCTATAATGGCATTAAATGTGGGTTTAGGTTAAAAGAGCATACATTCAACAGTCCAGCGGCACTATTAACGTAGGAATTAGATAAAATTCAGAGAAGTTAAGAACAATTGTATGAAAAATACAATTCGCCGAAGGAAAGAAAAATGCTTCGAATAAACCGAGATACAAAATATCTATTTTTTAATTTCTTTGAAAAATGGCAATTAGGACTTTGAGATTAAGCTAAAAACGAATATGATTTTCTTATCGCCTTTCTCGAGTATTAAGGGATTTTATTATATATAAATTTTATTATATATAAAAAAAAATATGTACTCAAAATAATAATTAATAAACTCTGCACTGAAACCAAAAATAAAAGGGAGATAGAAAACCATAATTAATAATTTATTTATGGGCCAACTCCCGGACAGAGTTAGCCTGTGAAATACATTATTAATTTGTTATTTTACAAAAATAGTGTGTCGAAAATAATTGGTATAAACTAACAACAAACTATATACCCAAACTGAGATATCTACATTCTTCTGAGTAAAAACAAAAATCATTAACGTCACTATATTAATAAACTATACATCAAATTGAGAAGATAATTATCCAGCTCCAAGTATAAGGTTTTGTGTTGTATATGTAAAAAGAAGTTTAAGATCCAATCAACAGAAATTCATACAACTGATGTAGGCTAATATTGTACAGTTTTGGCATGTTTCGGATTCAGTTCTCTAGATTCGCAGGACAGTTTGATAAGAAATTCCCCCTCTGCTACGTATCACATCGTCATGAATTGGGATGACAGGATAATAGGTGAAGGAAGAATAAATATTATATTAGATTACAAGTTCAACACAGTGAAATAACAAGGAATGTTTTTTTGGTGTGATGTGGGATAAAGGTTTAAAATAGTTATTAAGTTATTAAATAAATCAAACGGTATCCTTCTTAGGTCTCACAGTCCTAATTATATCAATAGTCCGACGTTTTGGGCAATTCGGTTATCCTCAACAATCTTAAATATGAATTCGCACCTCACATCAAAATTTTAAAATTGTTTTACTGGCTATTTTGCCCAGGTCATCAATTACAAATCAAGTTCACCGTATGTTTTTTTAAAACTTAATTTTAGATTAAAACTACACTATCCACTATTAGATACATTTTCTAAAGTTAAATAAATAGATTTTTTTTTACTTTTAATTCATGACCTGGGCAAAATTGCCTGTAAAACAATTTTAATATTTTGATGTGAGGTGTGAATTTCTATTTAAGATTGTCCGTGAGGATAGCCGAATTGGCCGAAACGTTAGACTATTGATAGAGCAGAGAGTGTGAGGCTTAACTAGGATACAAATAGTAGTCTCAAGAAAGTGAATAAATTATATACAATTTAATTGTTATTAAGGTTATTCCAAACAAATGTATTGGGTATTTGTAAAAAGGATTAAGTTAATTAAAAAAATAATAACTTTAAGTTATATCTAAATGTGTATGTGTAATTATATTTTAACATGATTTTAATAATTTTCAAAACTTTGCACATATCCGTTTAAATTGATCTCTCGCTAGTAAATATTTTGCAGTCTGCGTCCGTCAGAGGCATGTCTGGGATTTCACTGTAATGTGTTCCGTATGAGGTTCGTTTAAAAGTATTTTTTCCAGTGAGCACCACATAAGAGGTTTACAATCTCACCAATAAACAATATTTTAATTTCTTCTTGTTCAACTTTCTATAACGTTTACTAGTGCTTTAAGATCCTCTCCCATCTTCTCTATAATCCCGTCTTCATAATACACCCTTATATTAAACCCTTCTTCTCCATTGGTTTTGTAAATTAAGTCCAGATCCAAGGCGTCTGTTCTTGTAGTGACGACAACGGGAATACAAGCCATAAAGAAGGTCAATCCAAAAAATTTTAGGCGCTCCATGGAATTATTGATCTCTTCAAGACTAGGCTTGGGCCCGTTGTAGCCAAACCTGTCCAAGGAACTGGTTAGGGATTCGTGGTAGAGTTCGACAAGGCTTTTGTAGTTTTGGTGCCGTATGCTCGGTTTGATACTTGTGTACAGGAAATAGGTGACGTCCACACATGGGGAGTTGTAATGAGGAAGTTGAAAGTCCACGAACCTGAAACAAAAATGGTTATTATCTATTGCACCTAGACAAAAATGTCTTTAAAGGTTCAGGATCTGTTTGGGAACTGATTTTTTCTTTATTTTTTTGAATTAAAACTGTATTAAACCTTAAAATACAATAAATGTGATTAGCTACAATGACGTGAAAGATAATGTCGTAGTGCGTAGTTTAACGACAAAGGGTAAAATTTGATGAGAATTGTTATGGTTTCTTTTATCTTCTGGTTTTTGACACTATCCAAGATCTGTGATATGGGATTGGAGAGTTTGGGATGCAAATAAACAAATTACGAATTAATATTTAGCGAGAGCACTCGTATTTCATAGTGTTAGGATTGGTAAGGATGTCCGCTGTATACCCCGAGGGTAGAACCTTCTTGGACATCAATAAACTGCTGTAGCTGTTCTTGTTAAAGATTTTTGTTAGTAGCTGTTATTGTTATAGGGTATTGTTAGTAGCTGTTATTGTTATAGAGTATGTTAGTAGCTGTTATTGTTATAGAGTATTGTTAGTAGCTGTTATTGTTATAGAACATTGTTAGCAGCTGTTATTGTTATAGAATACTGTTAGTAGCTGTTATTGTTATAGGGTATTGTTAGTAGCTGTTATTGTTATAGAGTATTGATAGTAGCTGTTATTGTTATAGAGTATTGTTAGTAGATGTTATTGTTACAGAGTATTGTTAGTAGCTGTTATTGTTATAGGGTATTGTTAGTAGCTGTTATTGTTATAGAGTATTGATAGTAGCTGTTATTGTTATAGAGTATTGTTAGTAGATGTTATTGTTACAGAGTATTGTTAGTAGCTGTTATTGTTATAGACTATTGTTAGTAGATGTTATTGTTATAGAGTATTGTTAGTAGCTGTTATTGTTATAGAGTATTGTTTGTAGCTGTTCTTGTTATACAGTATTGTTAGTAGCTGTTCTTGTTATAGAGTATTGTTAGTAGCTGTTATTGTTATAGACTATTGTAAGTAGATGTCATTGTTATATAGTATTGTTAGTAGCTGCTATTGTAATAAAGTATAGTTAGTATCAGTTATTTATATGGAGTATTGTCAGTAGTTGTTATTGTTATAAAGTATAGTAACTTTTGTTATAGAGTATCGTTACTAGCTGTTCTTGTTATAGAGTATTGTTAGTATCAGTTATTTATATGGAGTATTGTTAGTAGTTGTTATTTTTATAAAGTATAGTAACTGTTATTGTTATAGAGTATAGTAACTGTTATTGTTATAGAGTATCGTTAGTAGTTGTTCTTGTTATATAGTATTGTTTGTAGCAATGATTGTTATAGATTATTGTTAGTAGATGCTATGGTTATGGAGTTCCATATGGTAGTATACTAGCGATACTCCATAACCATAACAGCAACCAATAATAATCTATAACAATAACAGCTACTAACAATACTCTATAACAATATCAGTTATTTATAAAAAATAATAATAATAATAACGATAAACAGTCTCAAGCTTACTTAAGCGTTACCTTAATTCGATTGGTCTTCCTTCCCAATTGTTTTTGAACATCATGTTATTGTTCCAACAGTCGCCATGGTTAAGACATTTGAAAGTGTTGTCATCGAAGTTCCCACTTTCTTTAACCATTTTTGAATATTCCTGGAAACGGACTTTACTCAGTTTGTTTGCATATTCAGCCCTGAAAATGTAATGAAAATTATATTTTCATTTTTTTATGAACTTTTTATTTAGCTATGATTTCCGAAAACAATTAAGCTAATAAACCCATCATTACTATAATAAGATAAACAAGAAAAAAATAAGTACCGTTACAACCCATGAAGGGTTAGAGGATCAATTCTTTGTAAAGAAGTACCTTAACTAGATCAACGGTTGGGCAAGGAGGTAATGAATCACCAATTTTTTACCTAATTAATTCTACTCAATTTATGAGGGTGGGTGGGCCCCAGGAGGGCTCCAGAACCCACAGAGTTGACTCGGCTACAGTGTAACAGAAAACAACTATCTACCCAGCAGTATTCGAATCCGGGTCCTTGGAGTTAGTGGCATTGAGCCTTACCACGGTACTCGCGCTCACTCTAATTTGGTAATATAATAACATAACACATATGTCTGAGTCAGCTGTTATTTCGATTTCAGCTGACTGAGGGGATCAGCTGATCGAATGTATATAAGAGATGTACCGAATACAATAAAG
>NW_027105723.1:109154-110421 GCF_000696795.3 Halyomorpha halys
GGAGATGGTATGCCCCAAAAAATTTATCTGCTCTTGCCCTAGTGCTGACTTTTCTCGGGAAAGCTTGAGACCGAACTCCCTCATTCTCTGAAACACGCTCTTCAAGTGTTTCACAGGGTCACTCTCTGATTTGCTGAACACTAGTAGGTCTTCCATGTACACCTGACGAATAGCTTCGTCCAATCCCCGCAAGAATTCGTCCATAAGTCTCTGGAATGTTACAGGTGCGTTTTTCAGACCTGGCATTTTGGTGAATTCGTAGTGGCCTCTTTCAAAAGTAAATGCAGTTTTGTGCTGATCCCTGGGGTGCATTTTAATTTGGTGGTAGCCCGCCTTTAGATCCAATGTGCTAAAAATCTTCGCAACGTCTAATCTATCCTCAATATCTTCAAATCTCGGGATAGGATATTTTTCATCGACCGTATTCTCATTGAGTTTACGATAATCGATTACTACCCGGTACTTTTCCCCATTTTCGCCCGGGGTACTCTTCTTGCGTACTGCCCACAATGGATTGTTATAGGGCGAAGTGCTGTTCACAATTATCCCTTGCTTCCTAAACTTTCTATTTCTTCCCTAATATGTTTTCGAAGTGCTTGGGGGTATCGCCTCTCCTTTACGTACGTCATCCTATCCTGCTTCAATGTGATTTCGTGCACCGTTCTTCCGATAGCTCCTAGTACTTCCCCCTCTTTGTAAAAAATATCATCATATTTGTTTAATATTGCCTCTTTCCAATTCTACATCTTGTTAATCACTCCAACTCTCGCTTTACCGTCATCTACGAGTTTCTGACTCTTCCTTCCAATTCTAATATCCCAATGACCCCCACTATTTTTTATCTTTGCTCCCACCTTTTCAAAAGATCACAACCAGTGATTATCTGGTAGTCAAGGGGCATTTTCCCCATTACATGGACTGTTACTTTCTCTCCCTTAGCACCCCAGATACTCAATTTCATTATTCTATATTCTATCCGGGTCCACCCCGGCTCTTCTACCTCCATTCGGGCCTCCACCTCCCTAGCGCTTGTCTCCATAAGACCTTGAGCACATTCCACAAACGAGCGGTCTTTTGGCATTACTTCCTTCTTCCCCAGTTCTTTTGCCAATTGAATCTTTAGTACCATGGATAGGAATTGCATCCGACCCTGTACTTTAATTGTCTCCATTATCTCGCTGAGTTTATCAGCGACCCTGTTATATCGTGCCAGGAGTTCTGCGGCATACTGCCCACTAGACTGTCTTGGTTTTTTCGTTTCTCTTAT
>NW_027105723.1:117936-122827 GCF_000696795.3 Halyomorpha halys
ATAAAATGTGTTTAAAATGTTTGTTTTTCCAATAATAAAAAAAACTGGACGCTCCCCTCTACTGGAGTGGGGCTACTTTTTTAGGTATATTTGACATAGATCAAGTTATTGCACAATATTGTGAAACAAGAGGACTACCGGTTAAAGTCTTTACACACTTTTTATAATGAAAAAACTACAATTCCATACAGATGAACAATTTTTTTTTATTTAAGTGATAACTTTATTGTAGAAAGTATTTTTTATTTTAATCAGACAAAAATGTCAATTTTTCAGTCAAAACTAAGTGACAGCACTAAATTACAAAACACAGTGTGACACAACCTCGCTTCATGAAATGAACCTTTTTTTTGTAAATAAATTGTTTCATTTTTTAACATTAATTGCCCAAGAAATCCCATCGAATCACCTTTACCCTTCGTCGTAAACCTACTGACTGCCCTACAGTATACTTCAATAATGTTGCCCTTACCCCTGTTGAACAGATCCGCTACCTTGGACTACATCTGGACAAACGACTAACCTAGAATCCTCACACATGACCGAAAAGTCAGGAAACTGCACGTCGAATTCGACTATTACAGCACTTACAAGACAAACGGTCCAAACTTCCAATTCATTAATAAAGACTGATTTACATGACAATTATAAGGCCTACCTACTTCCCCCTTTGAACTCCAGGAAATATTCCTCACCCGGTCCATATAAGATGTGATTGCTATGATAAAAAACCTCTGTTCCCTTAATAAATCTACGATTTTAAAGATATTGAATAAAATATTTCTTTCTAATAGTTTCCCGAATAAACGGAAGGAAGAGATCACGATTCCTATTCTGAAAAAACACCCCATGGATGTTAATAGTTATAGACCGATAAACCTAACCTCATCTATCTGTAAAATGATGGAAAAACTTATTTGTAATAGACTGACATGGTACTTGGAAGCTACAAATGTACTGCCAGCACAGCAGAGTGGGTTCAGAAAAGGGAGGAGTACTAGAGACAACCTGGTTTGGTTACAGTTCGATATCCTAGAAGCCTTTGAAAATAAAAGAAAAGTATTAGCGGTATTTTTTGATATAGAAAATGCTTTTGATAGGACCTGGAAGAGATTTATAATTGACACTTTAGTTAGAATGGGGATTAACGGTCATATTCTTGCCTTCATAAATAATTTTTTACTTAACAGAAGCTTCAGAGTCAGAATTGGTAATGTCCAGGAAAATGGAGTGCCTCTGGGTTGTGTTTTGAGCATGACTCTTTTCTGTATTTGTTTTAATAAAGTGTTGAATGTGGTTAGGTTACCTGTTAAAAGCATACTCTATCCGGACGATCTTGTTATTTATACAGAAGGGAAAAACATAGTATCCTTACAAGAAGATATTCAAACTGCTCTAAACAATGTCAGTACATGCCTTTCTGATCACGGATTTAAAATGTCAACAAATAAAACCGTTCTGAATAAGACAGCCGATTGCAATGCCGTCAATGAACATTAACAATCTACCAGTTACATTCGCTCACACTGTCAAGTACCTCGGATTGATTTTCGATAGAACGCTCAGCTGGATCCTGCATATAAAGCAATTAAAAGTAAGTTGCCTCCGATCTCTTAATCGTTTGAAAATGGTCGGTAACACCCGCTGGGGTGCGGATCGAAGTATCCTGACACTATACAGAACGCTAGTGAGATCCAAATTGGATTACGGTTGTAATGCCTACAACTCATCATCGGGTACCTCCCTTAAAATGCTTGACTCTGTACAAAATGCGGGACTCCCTACGGAATAGCTACGTGTGCTTTCCACTCAAGCCGTATCAATAATGTAGACTATTATTATATAGTCGATGCTGGCGAGCCTCCACTTGATCTACAAAGACAACAACTGGATCTTATTAACTTTGTTACAATCCTATCAGCTATAAACCATCCTATTAATGAGCTGTTTCCAAATAGACAGATTCTAAACCAGCAGCAAATCGACCTAACCAAGAGAACACCGTTTACAGTCAGGGTTTCCACTTTGCTGCTCAGTTTAAACATAGAAATACCTACACTGCAAGAGACTGTAATTCCATCATCTTGTCCTTGGGGACTTCCCTCTCCTAAACTCTGTCTTTCCCTTTCAAGGCTACCTAAAAAGAACACTCCACTATATCGATATAAATATGAGTTTCTCAGACTGCAAGATAAATTAGGTGACGCCGACTTCATTTATACTGACGGCTCCAAAAATTACTCAGGTGTTGGAGCCTCGATTGTGTGTAATGATCACCAGTACCTATTCTCTTTATCACAGATATGTAGTAGCTATACAGCTGAAATTGTTGCAATAAACAAAAGTTTAAATGTTTTCCACCCAACAAAACAAAAACTGGTCATCGGTACAGACTCTTTATCTGTCCTACTTAGCTTGAGAAATATTTTTTCAACTAACCCGCTAAATCAAACCACATATTACTCATTACAGTCTTCCATCAGAAACGGTATTTCAGTGTTCTTCGCCAAGGTCCCTGGACACTGCGGAATAGCGGGCAACGAATAGGCCGACAGGGCAGCAAAAATGGCGATTGCTGAAGGAATTCCATATCGCAACAAAGTGCCTGTAAATTATTTCATTGCTCTCATTAAGCAGAAGATTAAATTGAAATGGAGACAAATGTGGAAAAATGTTTCCAATAACAAATTGAGGGAAATTAGAAGGGACGTCTCCCCTTGGATATCATCAACGAGAGATGTCCACAAAGAGGAGGTGATTTTGACGCGCCTTCGAATAGGTTACACGCGCCTGATCCACAATTACCTTATGGCTCGTGATCCTCCTCCGTTATGCCAAACTTGCACAGTCATACACATTCTGACAGAATGCCGAGCTTATAACTCCCTCAAATCTTTATATAATATACCTGATGATTTCCATTCCATCTTGCAGGATAACAAACATACCATAGATAGACTTTTTAAGTTTCTACATCATTCCAAGTTCTACCATAAATTTTAATGAAATCTTACCTCAGGTCCACAGGTTTTTTTTTTTTTTTTTTTTTTCAACACACCGAATAATATTATTACCAAGACCGATTAGGGTCTTGTTTTTACGGCTGCCAGGTCATTGTGGGATACTGGGAAAGAAAAGATAGACTAGCTATAAATACAGGCCAACTCGTAGCATCATCTAAATGAAAATCAAAGAAAATTGATGGCAAGACGAATGATTCATCACCAAAGAAAACAATTTAGGAATGGTCCAGCATACGGTGGAACATCCGGCCGGAAACATAAATCTGCTACAAAGATGTATTAACCCGTCTTCGGATAGGCCATACTCGACTCACCCCCTGTCATCTCCTGAAGGATTTTTAGATTAGATTTTTATTCAGGGCGATCAACATCTAGGTTATTACACCCTTTTTACTTCATCTATCTTCTTGACTTATAGTTGAATGTAGACTATTTCCTTTTTACACTGGTCGGTATTGGTGGATTATATTTTAGCATAAAGTTGTGTTTCTTTGAGAAATTTTATTATTTTGTCTATGTATTCTTCCGAGTCTTTAAGGGCCAATTCTCTTGTTCGTGGAATTTTATTATTTTCGAAGGCTTGACGAAATGATGGACATTCTTCAATTATATGCTTTATTGATAATGGGGAATGACAGGTTTGGCATATAGGCTGGTCCTCTTTTGTGATTAAGTGAAGGTGAGTTAATTTGGAATGTCCAATTCTTACTCTTGCTACAACCACTTCTTCTCTTCTGTTTCCCCTTATGGCACTTGTCCACTTTTGTGTATTTTTTTTTACATTTCTCAATTTATTGGTGAGTGGTACGGCGGCCCACATTGAATCCCAATTTTTTCGGATTCTGTTCCTTAAAAATGCCTTTATGTCTTTCGGCTCGTAAATTTGGAGTGGTGGAACGTTCATTGTAGCAGCCTCTTTAGCCGCTTTATCCGCTGCCTCATTTCCAGCTATTCCTGAGTGCCCCGGAGTCCAGAGAAAGGAAACACTTTTTTTATGATGTTTTAGCATGTCTATATAGTTATGAATTTTGTCTATCGTAGGTCCGCTTTGATTGAAATTTGATAGACTCTGGAGTGCTGACATTGAATCTGTACAAATGAGTATGTTTGAGTATTCACTTTCTATAGATAAATGAAGTGCTGTTGAAATCGCCTGAAGTTCAGCTGTAAATATTGTTGAGTATGTGGGTAATTTATATTTTTTGGGTGTCCCTCCTGAAGGAGGGAGGATGCACCGATTTGTCGCTGCTGCTGAAACGATCTCGCTGTTGGGCACATATAATTATAAATTTGTAAAAGGCCATCATTAAATTGTAAAATTAATGTGTATGATAGCATTATTTCCTAATAGGTTATTATACAGATCTTAGGTTCTGTTACTGGTACTTTACATCACGAGAAATTATCAGATATTATCGTTATAAAGAGAATATCGATAAATCTTAACAACTATATAAATAACATAGTATCACTTACTCTAGAGTATATGCAAATATTAACACGTATAAATTCTAGTCAATTCTTTAATTTTGGTCTGAAATACCAATTTAATATAACTAGAAGTATCAAATGATATCCGAGATAATGAGATATAAACATAGTTCAATAGGTGTAAATGCTAGGTTTGATACGATGTATCAATTTAAAATAACTAGCGGTATTATGTATTTTATAGTTGGATAATTCTCAATAGGCGAACCATTACTTGAGACCTAAGTGCATGACCTGTATAATATATTGTATAAATAGTTTACCTAGTGTATAAATTTTTCATAGGTCGTTTGAATATATGGTAGAATACATGAATGTAAATTGTTGAAGATATATATATTAAGCATATTGTACATTTTATAAATATCAAACGTATG
>NW_027105723.1:124273-125999 GCF_000696795.3 Halyomorpha halys
GTAAACACACAAACAGCCTTTGGAAAGGAATCCAATTATAATAATAGATTTTTAGGACTCAATTTATAATCAATTAATTAACTTATTTTTGGATAATTGCCTTCAGCGATTATCCTGGCATCCCAAGTAAATCAGCTACTAGTACATAGCACACTAAACCTGCAAACTCGTCTCGTATCCAAGCCTTGCAATCCAAAATCCTTCGTAAAATCCTACAGTCTTCCTACTTTGTCACAAATTAAAACTTCCAAGTAGACCTTAATGTTCCATTTGTAACCGACCTAGCCCGAACCAGATATCAACCCTACCATTACAAACTCCCTAACCCCTCAAACCCATTAGTTTCTAATATTGCTCCCTCTTTTATTCCGGACAATCCGCCGAGGCGTCTGAAAAGAAGATGCCCTCGAGAACTAATATTGTAAAAATGTTTTTAGAGTGCTACCAATTGGTAGTTTCTGTACATGCTTGTACCATACCATTATGATTTCCTCAAATTTACTTGATGTATTTTATGTACAGTTGTAAATATCAAAAAATAAATTTAAAAATAATTTTATTGTTACTTAAATTGAATTTTATGTGATAAGTTTTGTTTTTCTATACTTTTGATATAGATTCATATTTTTATTTGAGCAAAACAAGATAGTCTTATCATTTATTTATGGATTCCTTTATCATTATTATTTTATATTTGATTTTTTTTATTTTTTAATTCAGTACAAATGTTATTATTTACATTTTTTTTATTTTTTCTGTTATTTTATTGTTTTCTTCTACTTCTGCATATATTGCGTAAATGAGTATTTAAACAATATACATTACTTAATGCCCTAAAATAAAGGCAGATTTAATTACTTATCTTCAACAAAACAGAGTTTTTAAAAAAAAAATAAGTCTTATAAATGATAGCCTTAATAAGAACCCAACTGAGGGGGCACTGAATTCCGGGGTGGTCTATTCTTCCACCCCAAGGCACAATCTAACAGCATTTTCAGCAATGTTTATGTTGTGATCGTTTATTAT
Source organism: Halyomorpha halys (assembly GCF_000696795.3). Classification (NCBI taxonomy): domain Eukaryota; kingdom Metazoa; phylum Arthropoda; class Insecta; order Hemiptera; family Pentatomidae; genus Halyomorpha; species Halyomorpha halys. The sequence continues at coordinate 125,300 of NW_027105723.1, forward strand.
TATAGTATATACAAATCATAGCCATCAAACAAACATGATCAATTATTATTTTCATTAACAAGTATGATCTTATTTATAATTTTCTTGGATGTAAGTATAATAAAGCAATAGAGAAATATAGTTTTGGCTATTATTGTTAAATATTTACCATTCTTCTCCCCAACCTTCTCGCATTCCCTTAATGAGAGCCTGAATGCCTCCATAGGAAGTATTTCGAATGTAAACATCATCATGTATCATCGGGTACGGTTTATAATCATCTTTGGAAAGGAGTCCTCTGTCTTCTAAGACTTTGGCCATCGCATGGAATCGCCCAAGGCTCCTGAGGACCAATCTTGCTTGGTCTAGGTTCTGTCCTTCGGTACGGTTGACTGTTGTGAATCCTGAGGCCTAGAAAATACTTGCATAGAGTTGATTTCTATGGTATCGGTTTACGTATCGTACATAGTCGACACTAACCTTCAAGTTCTCCAAGATTATAGTTGAATCAGACTGATGGTAATGAATGAATTGGCACCAAAGAGGGCCTTCAGTGTCTCCAAATTCCTCCATCAAATAGTCCATTTCCCTGAGGATGTTGGTGTAGACCTGTTTGAGTCAAGTAATTCGTAATAATTTAAAGTATTTTTGAGTTGAAAAATCTTTATTACATTATTATATAATATTTATATGAAATATATTAATGTATAATATTTATTTA
>NW_027105723.1:126084-127686 GCF_000696795.3 Halyomorpha halys
AAAGCAATAGAGAAATATAGTTTTGGCTATTATTGTTAAATATTTACCATTCTTCTCCCCAACCTTCTCGCATTCCCTTAATGAGAGCCTGAATGCCTCCATAGGAAGTATTTCGAATGTAAACATCATCATGTATCATCGGGTACGGTTTATAATCATCTTTGGAAACGAGTCCTCTGTCTTCTAAGACTTTGGCCATCGCATGGAATCGCCCAAGGCTCCTGAGGACCAATCTTGCGTGGTCTAGGTCCTGTCCTTCTGTACGGTTGACTGTCGCAAATCCTGAGGCCTGGAAAATACTTGCATAGAATCGATTTCCATTATATCAAGAGACGAATCGTACATAGTCGAACCTTCAAGTTCTCCAAGATTATAGTTGAATCAGACTGATTGTAATGAATGAATTGGCACCAAAGAGGGCCTTCAGTGTCTCCAAATTCCTCCATCAAATAGTCCATTTCTCTGAGGATGTTGGTGTAAACCTGTTTGGGTCACGTAATTCGTAATCATTTAAAGTATTTTTGTGCTGAAAAATCTTTATTACATTATTATATAATATTTATATAAAATATATTAATGTATAATAGTTATTTAACATACAAAGTAATAATTATAATATAACATTTTGTTATTATCATATATTCGGTCTTCTGTTTTTAATTTACAAATAAAATTGTGGCTTTTTGTGCTGAAAAATCTTTATTACATTATTATATAATATTTATATAAAATATATTAATGTATAATATTTATTTAACATACAAAGTAATAATTATAATATAACATTTTGTTATTATCATATATTCGGTCTTCTGTTTTTAATTTACAAATAAAATTGTGGCAATTTTTCTTTAACAACCTAATATCTATAAAAACACTGCTAAAATTTAATTTATTATAAATACTTCATACATATAGACATACTAAATCGGAACATGGAATGTACGAACCCTATACAGAGCAGGAGTTCTTATCAGGAACTGATATAGCACAGAAGGACTGCATAGAAATCTTGGCTATACAAGATATGCGATGGACTGGCAAAGGTCATACGTATATAAAAGGAAAATATTTCATGAGAGGATAGACAGGGATTTGGAGTAGCACTTATGGTTTCGATTAGAGTAAAATTCGAGACCCTTGACCTCTAACCAATTAACCAAAGGTTAATTGCTGAGGTCCGAAAGGTACTGTTTTATCTTGTACGGGTATCCACCAAGAACCACAGCTGAGTAAATGATGTGAGATCCTGAAGATGGTATGACATTAACTCAGATTGCTTACTAATTATGAAACTTCATCAGAGATTAAAACGTACAGTAAACTTTTTAAATAGAAACATTTAAAAAAATGCACTGGAAAGTTAGTAGTTAGCGAATTTATTTTGGGATATCTAAATCCTAGAAACCATTTGACGTAGAGATCTCTGTTAGCGCTCAAATTAGAGCTAGTTTAATGTACCATAAAGTAGTTTTGGAGACACTTATAGTGCATTACATCATGTTAGTTAAATATACTATAATTTTTATGTTTGTAGGAGTCTTAGTTTTCATAATATTTGAGTATGGAGGAAAAAACTTATTACTAAGTTGAAAGGTATGG
>NW_027105723.1:129431-131515 GCF_000696795.3 Halyomorpha halys
ACATGGATGGGGACCATCTTTTGGCGTGTGTTGGTCTGGTGGATGTTGAGCGAGATACGGACGAACTAAGAGGACGAATAAAATTGTATTGGGCTGCGAGAAGGAAAATAACATAATAGCCCACTTCCTGTGGCGTAGGGAAAAAAATAATAATAATATTTGAGTACTTTTTATGATATTTGCATTAGAATATGAATTTCGTAAATAAAATAACTTGAAATAAATTTATTTTAGCAAATATCATGGAAAGTAGGTAGTTGGTGACAGTAGTAGCCTACCAAGATAAGTGCCATAAATGTTAGCAGACATCTGTACGCCTAATGGTTCCTGGCTATACATTTCTATAAACCAAGAATTTTATCAAAATCTAGAAATCATTTACTGAATTTATTTTGTCAAATGTTATGAAAACTAAGACTTCTACCAAGATGAAAATTATAGTATATTTACCTAACTTTAATTTGAGTGCTAATAGACACCTGCACGCCTAATGGTTCCTGAATATAGTTTTTCCAAAATAAATTTTAAAAACTAGTGATTTTTTGTTAAGAAATATTGATTTTTTTTAAAAGCGTGTAAATTACTTTTATATAGAAATTAACGTTTTGTGCAATTATTTTCGCAAATATCATAAAAACTTCATAAGCTATTTATAGTAAATTAAACTATCTTTAATGGGGATTATAATAGACTTCTGTACATCTAATGATTCCTGAGATATAGATTCCCCTGAATAAAATCACAAACCTTGATTCTTCAGTTCATTTTAAAAAGCTATATCTCGGAAACTATTAAAAGTAATGAGGACTCATATTTTAGAAAATTTATTCTTATTTAAATGATGTTATATTAGATTTTTTTTAGTGCCGTAGATTGTTTAAAAGATTTGGAGCTCTGAAAGAAAAATTATTAAAAAAAAAAAAAAATATTCTCATTAACTGTACTTGACGTAGTTTTCATCAATGTAATCCAAAATAACTGATTTTTTTTCCCACTGGGTTCATTTACCTTTTAACATAAAAAACTTCTCTAAGCCAATTGGACAAAACTTTGTCAAATCTTCTACTTAAAATATATTTTCCAAAATAACTGTTGATTGATTGGTCTAATCTGGTTCTCAACACTTGAATTAGACCAGATACAATAGGTACCTCACTGATTGACTGTGACTATTTATGTTCCATAAAGTGACTACTGGAACACTTATCTTGGTCTGTTATTGTTTTTTGATTTACAAAAATTGAAATACTTACAGAAATTTCCAAGTTAAACAATCCGAGATCGTTTCTGATTTGACTCGCAGCTTCTCCAGTGTTCTCCTTCTTCCCAATGAAACTCTTCGTGGCTGTCCTCCCGTTCCCAAGAACTACTTTCGCTGTAATTCTGAGAATGGTCGAAGCGTAGTTTTCTCCTTTCGGTAAAGCTGGTTCCGATTTTATTTCGATTATTCTCTTAATTTTAGAATCATTGAAAGAATTTTTAAGAACTACTTCAAATACTTCTTTTTCCATCCCTGAAACAGAATAATGCAATTATATTTACGAATATTAGGCAGTAAAAAAAATGTCTTTCATGCTTTTAGGCATTTATTACAAGGCTCCTTCTGCTTCTTAAACTGCTTTCTGTCATTATGAAAATGTTTCCACCAAACTTTAAATTATGGATATATTCAGGACGCATTTACCAATTTCCTACATTTAGTTTTTTGTTTCTTTCATTCATTATAATTTCTAATGTTATACATTTTGTGTTCTTCCTCTTTCACTCTGGATGTGCAACCTAAATATAGTTTTGTGTTATCTGTGCAATAATTGAGTTCTCCAAGGAAACGCACCGGGAGGGGTGGGGGATCAATGGATTAGTTTTAATATATTCCGAAGAAAATTATCAAAATTTGTATGTCGAAGATCATTGTAATGTACTTTAAATATAATATAAGAATCATTACGATTGGAGTAACCAACAAATAAAAATAATAAAGACTGTGTGAATATTTAATTTTAACTCAATACTATAATTAAAATTAAGCTTTCAAACGTGACCAATTAATCAATACATGGACTCAAATCTAGCAAGGCGGGCAA
>NW_027105723.1:131595-135013 GCF_000696795.3 Halyomorpha halys
CCTTAATTTAAACCAGCTTACCAATATAATAATTAATTTGGGTAATATCCCCCAATTTTTACTCCGGGGAATACCTAAACTAAACAGTTGGTTTGTTTCTTGAAATATTGTTTTCTAAATCTCTTAAGCCACTTCCAATTGAATAATGGAAAAATTCATCTTTGTACATTTGTATTTTTGTACAGACTATTTTCTCATAAAAGATTACATATTGGAGCAACTTATGTTTAAGTATCATTGATTTATTGAGACGTGTGAAGACAGAGGCCTTCTTGAAAGGCGTAACTAAAAAAAGCTATAGGAAAAATGATTTTAATGATAGAAAAATTAAGATTTGTATTTTTATAACTGACAATATTATCAAAATAAAAAAATGCATTATATTTTTCCTTCATTACATTTTATTGATAGGGGATAAGGATTTTAATTATGAAAAAATTAAGGTTTGTAAGTTTACCCCTGAAAATATTAATAAAATGCATTCCATTTAACTCAGCATCCTGCATAACATAGGATTTGCCTCCACCTCGCGTTGCACTCAGTTATAGCTGCATACATCGTCTTATCAAAATCTGACCTGGAGGATGCCAGTTTCATAGTTGCATTGAAGCATCATTGCTAGAAACTTTTTATTATAATTATAAGAAAAATTTATGTGAGTCAAGAATTGGTTGAAAAATAGACCAACCCTTGGCCGTCGTAACCTTCTTCGTCAACCGAGCAGGCACCGACAAATTATCTTGGGACAAGCGGCGAATGCCTTTATCAGAGTGAAGAATTTTTGCAAAATATTTTGTCAGCTCTCTCTCTCTCTCTCCTACAAAATTTATACGGGTCCGCAAAAATTGTCTAACTTTTCTGAATCAAAATAAATCCCATGAGATTACCTTCACTCTCCATTGTAAACCTCTAGTCTCCTGGTCTACTGTATCAATTATTTTTTAATATTTTTTTAATATCCCACTAAAGCATGTTGAACAGGTTGCTACTTAGGACTTCATCTTGACAAGAAACTTACCAATGGGGATTCCATAACTCTGTGTTACTAGACTAAAAGGACAAGAAACTGCTCGTAGAATCCTACAACAACTATTTCACAGATGCTCAAAACTGATGATAGTCAGACCTATTTGGACAAACAGAGTTGATTTTTGGTGCTCCAAACCATCAAAATCCTCCCGTATCCAATACTTACAATCTAAAATCCTTGATGAACTTTATTACGTCAGAAATAAACTCATCCATGCAGATTTGGCTCAACATAAATATACCTCCCTTCATTCCAGAATCCCTACCCACCCAAACCCGTTTAGATTTTAATCTCATATCCTTACCAATCCCTGATATTCCTCCAAAGCATCTGAAAAGAAGATGGCTAAGTGATCTTCTAATTTAGAGCAATGATTGAAGTACCCCCATTGGTTTGTTCCTAAGATGATCATTTGTTCTGAAAGATCTATCGCATATACTTATTGTATTTATTTTTTTGTAAATTTCAATCAATAAATTTTAAAACTGTTCATAACAGTCTACAATGTTGTGAATTTTATTATTAAATATTTCAATATTTCTCCTCACACTGACAAAATTTTGAAGAGGTGTTTACAGCCTTCATAGACAGTCATTATAACATTATATCAATGGTTTACATTCAAATGACTTTCCAGTATGAGGGCCCCTTTAAAGCTTTAGAAGGTATCGAATAAAAAACAGTAACCTGCATGAAACAAAACTATAATAGTTTGTATAAATTTAATAGAAATATAGAATATTATGAACAAAAAGTACTCAATTGCAGTGGAATATTATATTTTATATATTAGACTAAATACTACATATATATGTAGTATTTGGTCTAATTATACACCAGCTCTTAAGTTTTCAATCTAATGAAGGATTGTGCTAGCAAATTCACACTCAACCGATCTAGCCCGAACCAGATATCATGCCTTCCATTATAAACTCCCTGACCACCCAAACTCACTAGTTTCAAACCTTGCTTCCTCTTACATTCCTGACAGTCCTCTGATGCCTAAAAAGAAGACCACGAGACATACTAATGTAAAAAGTCATTAGAGTGCTACTAATGGGTAGTTTCTCTACGTGCCTGTATCATTCCATTTTAACTGAGATTAAATGTATTGTAATGTGGAGTTGTAAATAGAAATACATAAATAAAAAAAATACACACTCAGGGACCTGAGAAAAATCTCAATTGTTTATCTATGCTGACATGTGTAAATTAAATGAGGAAATACAGAATTATCTGTAATTATAATATATATTGTTTATTATATTCAATCCCCCCATTCCATTCCTAATGTTATTACCTAGGATAAATTAAAAAATATATTGATTAGAAGGGAGAAGGTGAACAAACAAAATATAATTAATTTTAATAAAATTACACTTGCTAGTTAACGTTTTTGTTAACGTTCTCCATTACATTTTACGACTATATTAGTTTAATATTATTATTATTATTATTATTGGCGCGCCAGACCGTGGAGGTCCAAAGGCGCACGCGATGTGCTAGGGAAATACAGTTCTTCACATGGTTTTTTTATTGGGTGGGATCGTCACTCGCACGTCTATAGGTTTAATATTAGTTTTCTAAAATATTTGGCTTTCGGGGTGTATATAATGCGTCCGTATTACTACTCCCTTTCCGGCACAAGTATTATTTAATTACAAAATAAAGGGTGATTTAGATATTAACAAAACGAATTTAAACCCGGTTAGACTATTTCAATGACAATAAGATCAATTTGATATTAAAGACCAATAATTTTACATTGCTTTGCCGAGTATGGTTAAAGTTGTTAGACGATTCTGAGAAAATCTTTAAAAAGAGCAAAATCGATTATACAAAGTAGCCTTTACGATTGATCGATTTTAACGAAACAGTTGCTGTAACATCCTACCCTAAATAAGTAATTTAAATTTTTGAAATTTAAGCTATACTGATCTTACACACTGTTTCCTGAGACTGGGTAATTAGACTCGGGTGACCTCAAGCCGTGCATTTCCCCTTACTATGTACTCCATATATAGTTAAGAGAATATAAAATGACTATTGTTGACAATGTTTAGTGTTAGATTTAATTAGAGTGCTACCAATGGGTAGCACCATCATAACTGTGATAAAATTTACTGATTATAATTATTATAATCTACAGTTGTAAATTTCAATAAATATATATAAAAAAGTATTGATTTGGAAAATGGACAAGATGTAGTCAAAAACGTCATCCAAAAATAAAAAATGAATGAAATTTTAAGAGTTTTGATTGACACAGGCCGTTTTACTAGACTTGAAAGTTTAGGCTCAGCCACCCCCAACACATGTATTTTCGTCGGAAACTCTCATTAAAAATTTCATCTCGATCGCGATACGTTCCCTTACTTTATATATATA
>NW_027105723.1:135093-137809 GCF_000696795.3 Halyomorpha halys
AGCGATTATCCTGGCATCCCAAATAAATCTGCTACTAGAACATAGCAATTTGTAAGTACTTCTAGTAATATTGTAAGTAGTATATTAGTACATATTCTCGCAAAAGGGTCTGTGTGTGTCTGCAGCCTAGCCCAAACACGAAACTGAAATTGTATATTTAATGAGGGTATATGCTTAATTTCGAAAAAAATGGGAATTTTTTTATTATTTAAATGTCAACATTCGATAAACTTCAACAATTAAATTATTAACTATCTGTTTTTATTGCTTCCTCCATACACCTCAATTACTTCAGCCCCATTTATTTCATTTAATCGTACAATATTTGTAAGTACTTCTAGTAATATTGTAAGTAGTATATTAGTACATAGTCTCGCAAAAGGGTCTGTGTGTGTCTGCAGCCTAGCCCAAACACGAAACTGAAATTGTATATTTAATGAGGGTATATGCCTATTAATATATTAAGATATTAATTAATTAAATTGGAATTAATGTTTACTTTTTTTAACTTTTCTATATTTTATTAATTGTTTAACATTTCGCTAGAATACACCTTGATAGGTGATGATTTGTTCAGTGTGTGAGTGTCCATTAGCATATTTTAATAATTATATTACAATCCAAAAAAGATAAAACAAAAAAAATATATGCCTCAGTTTTGATGAAAGTGACTGTATAATGGACAATTAATACAGAATTGCAGGTTTTTATTTTCACCAGGACAGCAATTTTTTATAAGCGGACTAGCCGGATGAACCACTTTATAGAAAGGATTTTTCATATTTTATTGATTTTCTCGACGACTCAAAGGATTTTTATTTTTATAAACATTTCCTCCTTTTTGAAAAAAATAAACGGTTTTTTTTCTTAGGACTTCTCCTGGTAGGGAATAACGAATATAAATATTATTCCTGCCAGGAAAAGTTTATCAAAAGATATTGAAGCCTTGATTAAATAAGAACAGTAAGAATGGTTAGAATCGGATATTTTTTTCCTTAATGAATTTTTTTTATTTATCTATTGTTTATTATAACTAAAAATTAGAACTCTAGACAAATATTTTCATTCGTTTCATTTCCTAGATGTCATATTATAAGGACAATATATAATATAATAAAATTCATTTTGATGAACATACTCACTAGTGAACCGGGGGGCAATGCCGGAGACCAACTGAGTGTCCTTGCCTCTAATGATACTAAATTGGGACCCAACTACGATTAGATTCTGTGAAGAGTGTTACAACTGAAAACACTTAAACCTTTACTAATAATGAGCAATTATTCGAAAGAATTGGGAAATATTTAGCAATTCAAGTGATACACGACTGAACGTCTCTTATCCGAATTATTTCAAGATTCGTATACTTACCTTATCTTAATGATGAGATAACGTGTAAATACCATCTTCTTTCTCAGAATTTTCATACAGAAGTACCCGGGTAATTTTTGTAATAAAATTACCGCCAATATAGATGAAACAAATAATAGTATAATTTATTATCTGGAAAGAACCGTATATTGCACAATGAGGTCAGTTATAATATCGTAGTTTTATTTTTATTCAATACCAGATCGGCCTGGTGGGCCTTACATGCTTAATATAACAGTAAGAAATGGGGGTTATAGTCTCGTGCAAAAGAAACCTCTAACTACTTACAACGCTATAAATATTGAACGATTGTGAATAATAACGATGAACTATATAAATAAATAAAAAATAAATAGATAAAAATAACAATTCTAGAGAAGAGAGAAAAAAAAAGTTAACAACAACAAAAAATGACATTTATAGATTTAATAAAATAAATAATTGACTTCAAATTGGAAAAAAAAGTTAATATGAGAAAAGAAGAAGAAAAAAAAAATAGTAGAAATGTCAATAATAAATTATTTTAATATAGAAATCGTAACAGAATGTCCTTTAGCAGACTAGGCTTCAGTTTTCAAGATGATTTTGGATTTTCCAAGTTGTAGGTCACTGCTCCAATGATGTCTTCAATTGATTCCATCTGTAGTTCCAGATGCTATTGGCTATCTCTTACAAACCGAGGGTGCCGCTGCCAATACTTCACAGCATTACATCAGTAGTGGCATAAGTATTGTTTTCCAAACAAAATGTAAAATTATCCTTAAAGATTTTGAATATTATCAAAAGAAGATAACACTCTGCAAATTAAATGTTCCAACATTTATTAAAGCAAGAAGTATCAAAGGTACTTATAGTTTCAATAGGCAACTATTAATAATACATATATTGGCGCGACAGACCATATTTGGTACAGTATTAAAAAATATTTGGTACAGCAACCTCATCCCTTAACTTTCACTTATTGCCCTAAATTTTGTGTAGATTGTTGGGGTCGTCTTGGAAATATTTCTATTTTTGTAATTTTTGAAGAAAAATAAAATAAAAATCTAAAACCGTGAAAGTAAACGATTATGAACAAAACATCTTTATTTTGCTATAAATGTTTTTATTTTAGGATTTCTCGAGATGGAAATAACTATGAATTTTATTCCTGCCAAGTGCAGTTTATCAAAAAATAAAGAAGCAAGGAAGCCTTAATGGAATCACACCTCAATTACTTCAGCCCCATTTATTTCATTTAATCGTACAATATTTGTAAGTACTTCTAGTAATATTGTAAGTAGTATATTAGTACATATTCTCGCAAAAGGGTCTGTGTGTGTCTGCAGCCTAGCCCAAACACGAA
>NW_027105723.1:137859-164946 GCF_000696795.3 Halyomorpha halys
AATGAGAACTGTTTATTTTTTTAATTAAAAAAAAGGTTCATGCAAAGAATATATTTTTAAAAACTCGTTATTTAAGCCCTGGCAGTCTATTTCAATGGGGATAAAACCTAGCTGATATTAAGACCATTTAATTCTACATTGAAATAGCGAGTTTAACCAAAATCATTCCTGTAAAGTAGCACTTTCAGTCAGTCGATATCTCCAAAAAAGTTACTGTCTCGGGAAAAACAAGAAAAGAAGATTTTAGATAGTTTAATCAAGTAATATCAAAAAGCGCCTAAAATCGAAAACAATGTACGTGATTTACGACATGTCAAAATCTCACAAGCTGAGATCATAATTCAAAAAATATTAAACACAAATCCTTCCCGGCCGACCCACCCAACTAAAACCCCTTTCAAGCTAAAACCCTTTTTTTCTATATCACTTGTGAAACACTTACCTAAAACAGGAGGAGAAGACTCAAGATATTTAAATCGAACAATACTCAAAAAGGGCCTAAAATTGGAAAACGGTGTGAAATTAGCCTCCCTCGTCTTCCGTGGTCACCTTGCTTATCTTACCTTTCAAACAGCCACTTATAGCGAGCATGTTGATCCATGTACGACATGTCATAATTTCTAAAGAGGAGATATAACATAAAAAATATTAGAAGGAAATCCGCAGCTTAAATAGAGCAGTATTTAAAGAGGGCCTAAATTAGGAAAATATAATATAAAGAAATATAACTGGTTAATACATTCTGAATTCAGTTGTTATTGATTCTCTTTCGATTAAAAAAAAAGATTCACGATCCCTATGCAAGGTGATTTTAAAATTAATGATGAGACAGTACAAGATTGATGTATGGCACTTCACAATCTCACAAGAGATCATAACACAAAAATATTAGAGGGCGATAAACCCAGCAAAAAATTCTATAAATAGGTAAACAAAATAAAGACTTTAGGATATTGATTTTAGGAACTGAGTGGAAAATGGATAGGATAGTCAAGTAAACAGGTTACCATTCCAGATTGTAACAGTGCACTTTTTTCCTTGCGTTTACTTTTTTGCCGTGCTATCGATTTGCGGATATTACTCGATTGTCAGGTATTTTTCACCTTAGCAAATAATTGTAGGTATTCGGATATTTCGACTAAAATAGATTCTATATGTATATATAGGTATGAGCAGTGTCGTACTAATAAGATTTTTTTTCCCTTAGATATTGAATTTTATGACATAGGAGTAGCTAGATCTAGAGCCCCAAAGCCCATGGCATATTTCTTTTTGGGGTATGGGAATATAATTTTTGGGCTTTGAGGGTAGAATCATATTTAGAGGGTGAGGCTGAAACGATTTTATCATGGAGTTACTGTCCAACACCATAACTGTTGTGAGGTGAATAAAATCTTTCAACCGAATTAATTTCAAGATCATAAATAATTGAAACAAAAAAAACAACATAAGAATGATTCTTTCCCACCTATCGTCATTACATTTGGTAGATTGATAAGTTACGACAGTAGACTGTCAAGAGGCATACATGTGATAATTAACCGTGGCAGTGAACGCAAATGTTAGTCCACTGACATTTTTTTTTTCGGCTAAAAAGCACCGCGGCCACAGAGGGCCTATTTATTGTACGCCGTCCCTCCTCTTCTCAAAACAGGCCAATTGCCTTTGCAAATCTGGACACTGTATAAGGATCCACTGTCTCGCAACGTTTGGGATCCAAGATACGATCCTTACCAAAGATGAGGAATCGTGTTTTTGCCACTACATCCCATCTGCAAATGGTGTGGTAAGCAGTCTCTTCATCCTTCCTGCAGAACCAGCAGATAGGTGACTCTATCAGTCTCATTTTGTAGAGGTGCTTATTTAGCTGGCAGTGTTCCGTGTATAGACCTGTCACCCATCTTAAGATACTCCTATCCTTATTAAGAAGACAGTTACTTCTTTTCGGACTGGGTTCTTTGAGGAACATTTTTCCTCTGTATTTCTTCACAGTAACCCAGCCTTGCTCTTAACAATCTTTTTGATATGGAATTAGTCTCAGCCTCTTCGCATGGCTGAGACTAATTCCACATATGGGGTCAGGTGTGCGAGGAACATACTCAGATCCTTTCCTTGATAGGTAGTCCGCTCGCTCATTCCCTTTAATGCCTTTATTACCAGGCCATTTCACCCGCATCTTGTTGGCCAAGGAGACAGAGTACAGGTTAGCCTTACACTCCTCCACCAATTTGGAGCGGGTTACATAGTTATCCAGCGCATAGATGGCTGCCTTACTGTCCGTGTAGAACGTAATTAGCCTTTCCCTCATGCCTTCTTTTATTAAATTTTGGGCACAGACATTTATTGCAAATACCTCAGCCTGGAACACATGTTTTCCTATAACTTAACTCATACGTTAAGGAATGGTAGTTCGTTCCTAGTTTCATAAGCCTATATGCAGAGCTAAGGGCTTGAGCTTCAATCTCTATATGTAGAGGTTTAATGTTCAGAAGAATCTCCATTGCTACAGAAGGAGTAGTGCTTATGGCACCTGTCATCATGAGTCTCTGAAGTTTCCCGAGCCAAGGATTTCTTGGTCGTAGTCTTGTACCACCATTCAATGGCAGCATATAGAACAATTGGTCTTACTGCTGCCATGTACAACCAATATATAACTTTTGGTTTGAGGACCCAGGATTTGCCTACGGCTCTTTTACATTCCCAGAGACACCTCAGTGCCTTCATACTGGTCCTTTCAATATGGAGTTGTCACTTCAATTTACTATCCAGAGTAACGCCAAGATGTTGCAGAATCCCAATCGTTCACCGTTAAGGTACGGCGACCTGATTGAAATGTTGCGTCTATTAGTGATGACAAAAAAGACTGACCTTTTGAGGATTGATGCTCAGACCATATTCCTAGCACCATCCATTCATACCTACCGATGTTTGAAGCAGTCCTGAGATAGTTCCCGGGAATTTGCCTCCTATTAGCACAGCGATATTGAGCGTCCCAACACATCCATGGGTTCATAAGCCCCTCGCTTTTCCCTTGGTGGAGATCTCCTCCTAGTATGAACCTTCACAAATGCCTTCTTGAAATTGTAATTCATCGGGATGCCTCTACCTTCCAAAAAGCATAGGCTGCCTTCCGTATTCTTAAAAACCCCGTAAAAGCCTGCCTCCTCTTCCTTAATGCCGACCAGCGACCATCTTCCAACATCGGGCATCCTAGAATTTTGCTAGCCAATTCTTGGAAGGAGAATGTCTGCCTCAACTCGCTCACCAGGGAAGAAAATTCCCTCCCTGGTGGTCCTCTGGAGCTCATCAACGTTGACAATGGTGACATCTCTGATGACTGTCGACAGGCAGTCCCTACCAGCTTGGTTGTCGCAAATCACGATGTACCCTCCGAGATGATAAATAAAATTACTAAACTCGAGGTGTGCACCCCCTTGTGTCTGTTCGTTCATGATCCTGATCAGGCGTGTCTGCACCTTATCACTCTGCTCACGAGTGAGCTGAACGGAAGGATAGGCGTCAAGAATTATGGCAACCCTGCTGCATCCCGCAGCGTTGAGTACATTGGTCTCATTGATACACCTCTCCTAGGTCTCTTTGCCGTAGACGCTGAATTCCCTGGGGAGGACCTTATCCTCTTCTCAGTGGAGGGTCCCGGTCCTGTGGAATTCCAGTTCCTATCAATCTCTGTTGAGTGTGTCCTGGAGCCTCCCCCCTCGCATCATATCAGCTCTCTTGGTCGTTCCAGGTCCCGAAGGGTTCCGTTCCTTACACCATAGGTGGAGGTGCCCTGTTGACCTTCTGTATCCAGAGAACTGACCCTAAGCCTCCTTTTAGCTCTCCTGGATGGTCTGGGTCCCGCCAAGTTCCGGTCCCTATCAGTCGTGCCAGGTCCAAAATGTCTGAGGAAGTCGAGTCCTCCTCTTCTGGAAAAGGATAAATAAGATATTGTTCTCGTTCATTTTGTTCCCACGAGTATGGGGGTTCTTAAAGGGACTGCAGGTACTACCCCCTATCCCTGCAGCGGGAATTAGATACAATGGGGTGCGCCAGGTGCTTATATATATAAGATATTTTTATACACCCTCTACCATTCAGCCTCAGCTCGAGTTCCCTACGCCTAGCATGGGTGTTTAAAGGGCCCGTCATGCCTGTTTTATTGACAGGTATGAGGGACACCCGCCTCTGTCGTTTGCGAGTCCCTTCAGTCTCCCTAGAGGGCACCCAGGAGGTGACAATAGGCGTTAGCAGGAATAGGGAGAACTGGGAACCCTCAGACAGTGAGTAGGGCACTCTGGCCTGATTCATCTGCAAAGAGTGGGGGGTGGGGGAGACACCCGCACCCATCTCCCTCTCTAGTTCTCCTGTTCCCCTGCCCATTAACCCCCCTAAACAACTTTAACCCCACTAGTCCACTGACATTACTTGTACTATAAGCTATCGAGTCGGACCCAATAGTCATTAAACTGCCATGACTGTGAATACTGTCATTACTCTAACAGTTACACCGTGGTAGTGGCTGCACCTATTGTTAAAATAAAGAAAACTGGACAATAGTTCACTTATAGATGTGATAGTATAACAGAACAATCAAACAGCTACAGTTATGACGATTCTCCGGGTAGTGTTTATTTTCAATTTATATATCGTACATTGTTTAGTGCTTATTGTGTAATAAAATCGTTGTTAAACAATGATACGTGTACTTATTAAAATCAGACCGACTCCTTCCTACATTGTACCGTAGGGTGATTGAATCCAAGGCAATTAAAACATCTTAATGGGTTTGGATTATAGGGCTGCACTCTAATAATTTCATACCCAATTTGTAAAGTTACTGGAGATTGTGGGGTAGGAAAAGTTATTAAATAATTATGTATTAATATTTCATTTCCGTTATGTTTAGATTTTATTCTAATTATATCTTTAATTACTGGAGTTTATTTTTTTTTATTTCCTCTATCTCAATATATTGAAAATCATTATCGGATAACACCCTTACTATGGTAGAGAGTATTATGCGGTGTTATTTGAACTAGGAACTGTCCACCAAAGTCAGTGTAAGATAGTAGTTTTTCTGTCGGTTTTTATTAATAAAGGCCATCTCTCAATTTTTTTCACTGTTTTAACATTCATGTGTTGCTTATGTTATGCCGTGTACGGGGCTTCGGGGTTTCTAAATCCGACTAGGGGTTCCCCATACACGTATTATATTGAAATTTATTTATATATTAATGTATTTATATAATGTATTTGTAGTTATATTCTATGTATTTATATTATATATTTATGTATTTGTATCATGTATCTCTAACTGAAAAGGTATGCGCGATATTTAATTCAAACACTAGACACGACTGGACCCCCTAGCCATGGTATGCTAGATATGAATATCTATAATTAATCATTGGACTTCCTTTTCAACAGTATCGTGTTCACCAATTTACTATGCTATTACATATGAGGTGGCATGCAGGGATTATTAATTTTACAGTCAAGTCTTTGTTACATATTTTATATTTGCAATCATATATACATTACCAAGAATACTATTATGAGCATGGTAGCCTTGTTTCCTTATACTTTAATTATTATATTATGAATTGAGAAGTACCAGTTGTGATTTTTGATAGTTATACTGACTCTAATTTATTAATTCGATTATTGCCATTCAAATTACAACGGAAAAGGTCTTACTTGTTTTAGTACGTCGTTCGGCTTGGCAGATGTCGCGGCAGAGTGTCCATATTCGCTATGCTCCACAGCCTCCCGGCGGCCGTTGCTGAATCCCTTCGAGGGGTGACTTCCTCCTCTGGTCTTCCCCTGATCTTCCCTCAGACTCTCTTCAAGTGTCCATCTCTCCTAGACTGTGTCCAACTGTCAGATTGTGCCCAACTGTCCTTCTGTCCCAGACAGTCTCCAACTCTCAGACTGCACCCAACTCCTTTCCTTCTGCCTTTTTGCTTATTTTCTCCCCTCTCTTTTCTGACTCCTTCTTTTCATTTCTGTTCTGATTGGTTTTTCTATACTCAGAGGGGGTGAGAAGATGCAATGACCTTCGGCGAAATTCGGTCTTTTTCCTACCTTTCATGTTTATATTAAGTCGGCTTTCTTCTTTATGTATTTTCCCCGAGGTTTTTAGAGTGCTCACGTGTAAGATAAGGGCTGTTTATTTGTTTATCTCTGCCTACGCGGTCAACCGTCCCCAGGGGTGCATACCCTCTTTTATCTATATATCTCCGTACATTACTTTAGATGTTTTGCCGACCGGGTTTCTGCCTAGGCCCGGCGGTTTCTTTAGCATGCCGAAAAAAGAAATTACTTAGCGCTAAAAATTACAGCTGGTACCTCCCATTACATATCAGTTATAAATAAGCTAAAATAAATATATAAATAACAATGAAAAATAATATTTGAAAGCAATGTTGCGTAAGTACTAGAGTATATATACTATATATAATATGTATATATACTAATTTAGATTAATTAAATCTGTATTCTAGTTAATAATAATTATACAAGCATCAAGTATTTAAAGAAAATAGAAATTATAGAAGTAAATAGATAAGAAGGCTTAGCTGTTGACGACAGTCCACCCGAGCCGAAATGTGGCAAGCAAGAGGTGTATTGTTTCTCGCCAAAGGGAGACCGCGCTCCTGACTGTATGGAGTCCAAGAGAGAACTGATTAGATTGACCTATCACATTTCAATATATTTATTTCTTTATTTACTTGAACTCTTGTCTTTCTTTTACAATTTTTATTATTTATTTTGTATAATTATTACTTTTAGAATTTTATTTTACCTTCTATTAATCTGAATCAAGTACCTTCTTCGTCTTGTACCGTCTTACCCCACCCTCCCTCCCCCGCATTATTTTTTTCCTTTTCCCTGTGATGGTGACATTGGTTTAATCTATACAGCTATAAATTAATTAACAATATTCTATGCAGTCACTGTAGAGCAATTTACCTAATCTCTTAGTTAATCACACACATTTTGTGATAAATTTCACTGTTGACTGTGATAAATAATTTTAATTTTTAATCGAGTGTGAAAAATTGACTAATTAAGGTAATTTGACGACTGGTAGAAATGACCTGGGCAGAATAGACTGCATGGGGTAGTTTTTTAAATGATGTAGTTCTAAAATTATATTAAGATTGTTCTTGAATTGGCCGAAACGTCGGACTTATGAATTGAATAAAAATGTTTTCTTTAAGATTTTTTTTTATTTAAGAAATCATATATAATATTTTGATTTGTATATAGATCTGTAGAGAAACAATATTTCTCGTTTTTTTTTTGTTTTTTTTTACATTCAAGTAAAATTCCTAATGTTTAAAGGCTTCGTTATCAATACAATTTTCACATTGAAAAGTTTTAATTATGCCTATTTTGTGCAAGTAGTTATTGCAAAGTCCAAGACTCGTCTAAAGTCTTGATGATAATGATGTATTTCCCTATGTTTGTTTGTGTGGACCACGGTTTTCGAATGAAATGAGAAAATATATTTTTGGTTTGGTTGTCTCAATATTTTTATGCCAGATTTCTATCTGATATAATTTAATAATAATTGTTGTGAGACAAATTAGTGTCTACGGTTTACATGCAGTACTAATACAGCCACTTTATCAACTACTTCGTCATCTGGTCACGCAGGGGCCCCCAATCCACTTGAATATTGTTTTCTGGTTTCCTTTTATTGCTTGATAATGTTTTTTTTTTTTTTTTTTTTTTTAAATTTCCATTCGAGTATGACTAGTATTGTTGCTTATATCAGTACTTACTGATAACAATGTACTTAAACAATATATTGAAACAAAAAATTATTAGAAGCGTCATCTTAGCAGGCTCGAAACTGCAGCGGAACCTGCAGCGGAACAGAATTAAGACTGGTAAGGATAGGTTAGTTACCTACAGGAGAAATTTCGTTTCTTAATGAATACAAGGTTTTCTATATATAAATATAAATAATAATACTATCTATAACGAGGAAAATAAAAATACAAATATGAATACACATAGCTAAATTTATTTTATGAAATATATAAAACATAAAATACAATTGAAATTTTTCGAATCTAAGGTTATAATTTTGTTTTTCTTCCTTGTATACAAAACTTCTCTACATTTGGTCATAAGGAGGTAAAAATTATAAAATTTAAATAATCTAGAATCATAGCTGTCTACAAATATTAAAAATTATTGTTGTCCTCTGGTACTACTTTTATTTTTTTTTATGTTATTGAGTAGCATTACATTTCGTGTATAACAGACATTAGTAATAGAGCTAATAGATTTACGATTATATAAATTAAATTATAAAAAGAATATAAATAAAACAAAATTAAACTTTAAGTATAACAACAGCTTAAATACATTTATTCCTACGATATTTACATGCGGCCGAAAGAACTCCGAACCGAGGTTGGCACTACACCTATGAAGGAAAAGCAGGACTCCAAAAGATCCCGGCGCTTCACTCTCAATCGCGTAAGTGGTATCGAAAGTGGATGCTGAGCCAGGGCGTTAGCAGAAGAAGCTCAGAACTTGGGAGGGGACCTCCAATATAATTATTTATAAAAAGTCTCTGGGCCACTGCCATTCACAGCATATTTACAATTATATAAATTAAATGTTAACAAAATTAGAAATAGAAGAGAATATAAAATAAAACTAGAAAACATAAATAATTAGAGTAAAATAAAATATTATACTCAATCATTTCTATTCACAATATTTACATTCAGCCTGAGGAACCCCACTGGCGGAGGAAAGGCCAGGACTCCGGAAGATCCCAGTACTTCTCTCTCAACCAAGGCACTGGTATTAATAGCAAGTGAAGGATGAGTGAGGGCTCGAATGGAATCTAAACATTGCTAGAACTCCAAAATAGATATTTAAAAGAGGTCTCTGGGCCGCTGCTGTTTCAATCTTCGTGGAGAATTTTATGGATGGGTAAGGTCTTTTAAATTTAGTCTGTGGATTCCACATTAGTTTGTGCTAGTTAGTACCTCTAAATTCAATTTAATTTATTTAAATAATTCAATATTTTTCATTGTTGATTTTAAAATTACTTAAAGATAAAGATATCTATACAGCATAAGTATAATCAACGTAATTTCTATCAATAGCAGTTATCAGATATTTCAAGGTTTCAGAAGACCCCATGGTAGCGTTTCCATTCCAAATTGAA
This sequence comes from Halyomorpha halys, assembly GCF_000696795.3. NCBI lineage: Eukaryota > Metazoa > Arthropoda > Insecta > Hemiptera > Pentatomidae > Halyomorpha > Halyomorpha halys. The sequence goes on from NW_027105723.1 coordinate 147,059, forward strand.
GTGTTATTTATATTATTATCAGACAATCTTGACATATAAATTCAAAAACACTTCTAAATGAAAAGCTTTTAATTATAATTAATGTGTTAGCACTTAAGATGGTTTAACGTGCTATTAATAAGTGCGTTTATCTTCGCAGGAATTGCATTTTTCATGATATTTGCTAAAATAAATTTATTTCTAGCTGTTTGGGCAAACATTTTGATTTATGGAAAAATACATCCCAATAAAGTAATACGTACAGATGTCTATTAGCACGAAGATTAAAGCTAAATCTGTGTACTATAACGTAGTTTCTAATGTTTATCTTCGTAGGGGTAGTAGTTTTTATGATATTTGGCAAAATTTCATACAAATAACTAGAAATTATCAATTTATTAATTCATTTTGTCGAATATCATAAAAACCAATACTCCTAGGATCATAAAGGTCATAAAATAATTTATATTACATTAAATTAGTTTTAATGTGAGTGTTAATAGACATTTGTAAGTCGAATGTTTTTTGAGAAATCGATTTCTCATAATAAATTCACTAATTAATGATTTTGATTAATTTCATAAACTATTTTATAGTACATTTAACTTACATACTTAAATTATATACATAGTTTTCTTAAAATTTTGGTTTCATTCGTTTTTTCCGTTCTGAAATGTCACAACCTAAACGACAATGCCCCCCCCCTCTCAGTTTTGATCCTGAATACACCCTTGATACTAAGCGATGTTCATTTCCTGCTTTGTATCCCGTTAAACATATCATTTATATTGGTATTATCATGACTTCTTTTATACCGTTTTCCGATTTCAGACTCTTTTTAAATAGTGATTTAACTATCTCGAGTCTCCACTTCCTGGTTTGAGTAAATATTTCAAAAGGGACCGTCACTCCCTTGAGATTTTATTAGGGCTGGTTCGGCCAGGCAGTATTGCCTTTTTGGTTTTTGTGTGTGTATCATTCCCTCATGTGAGATTGTGACATGTCACACATCGACATACAATATACTCGTTATAAGTGTCACCTATCTCCCATTTTTTTTTTTCCTTCACGGATCATTACCCACTTAAATATACGGATTTTTGTTTTTGAGCTAGGCTGTACATACACAGAGATGACATTTTGCAAGCATTGGTTTTTTTTTTTTTTTTTTTATACCTTAGGAGACCTCATACGTATTTCTGTCAACGCCAAATTTGGCACGTTCACTATTCACTCCCTTACTTTATATTCTATATATAACGATTTTTTTTTCTTTTAGATGAAAAGTGATAGTTTCAATTGTTAATTATTTCATTAATGCCTGAATGTATCCTAACAATGACCAGACTTCAATGGATTTCTTAGGTTTAAATCATTAACTACCTTTAATTTGAATGCTGGAAGACGTTTAAGCGTATAATGGTACCTAAGATATATTATTCTATAAATCAATAATTTTAAGCAAACTCCTAGAAATTTATGTTTTGAGCATTTATTTTCACAATTAACCTGAAATTTGCTTCTACAGCGATAAACGTCATAAGCACTGAAAAATCAATAGTTAGTGAATTTATTTTGAGAAAACTATGTTTCAAAAATCATTTAATGTACAGATTTCTATAAGTACTCAAATTTAAGCTAATTTAATGTACTATAAAGTATTTTATGACGTTTATATTTGTAGGAGTAGGACTTTTTATGTTACTGAACAAAATAAATTCACAAAATCTTAATTTCAAGCTGTTTGGACAAACATTTTGATTTATGAAAATATATATCTAAACGTGAGTTTTTTGCAAATTTTCTTGCGTTACAGAACGTACAAGGAAATTGACAAGTAGAAAATTGTTTTCATAATATCTGAGGATGTAATTAATTAGTTTATGATTTAGTAGTATATGCCAACAAAGTATTTTAAATTAAATTTAAAACAAATTATCAATTTTATAAAAAATAAAAGTAGACTCGCTATCTAAATATAAGTATCCAAAAGAAAAATTAAATTATGCATTGGCCTCTGGAATGTTTTTTTTTCATCAATTTTCGAGTTTCAATATTCTGATTTTTATCTTGTACATTTTTTGGTTTTTAAAATTTAATTTTGAAACAAGCTTTTCCAATACATTCTATTAACCAGTATGTGTGTGTGTGTGTGTGTGTGTGCGCGTATGGTTGTCCTCTGAACTTGGGGGAAAATTAGGTACGTCTATGAAAAATAAACAATGCGAAAGTAATTTATTGATGTAATTAATATAATATTGATAATTTTTTTTACAAATAAATTTAATATTTTTTTGGTTACTGGGTCTTCTTTAATTTTAAAACATGTGGGATCTATTATTTTGTAAAATTACTACCGGATTGTGTAATAACGGGGTGCCTGGTGCCACTTTATTTTCTTTTTTTTTACATTTGTATATTCATTTTTTTTGTTTTAGAAAAAAATATGTTAAAAATCTGATGTAAATCAATTAAGAGGAATTCATCCTTGATTATAGTGCCGTATACTATGACGCACTAGCACACAGCCTGCTTACCTCTTTCCGTACCGCCCGCCGTTTTCGGCTCTTGAGAAAGTTCAGTTTAGAATAAATAATGCAAACTCATAAAAATGTGATTTAATTTTGAAATTCAAATGAAATATTTTTTTTTTCTTTAAAACAATTTTGATCCTTTTTCTCTCAACTTTATTATTATTCTAAAACTTTTATCCTAAAAAATTAATAAGGAAAATATGGGAAATAAATATCAAAAAATCCAGAATAAAAGAAATTGACAAAAATAAAAATGTGATAAAAGCAAATAAGCAATTCTATAGTTGTAACTATATAAAAGGTTTATCAGAAGGAATAAAAAGGTCCGTCCTTTAAAGATTATGATATGGAAGACATATCATTGAGTTTCAAACCAAATAATAAATTAAAAAATTTTTATAGCAGAACAAAAGACCCAATAGACAATAAATATCAATCGGGATTAGTGTATAAAATTCCATGCATTAATTGTCCAGCCATATATATAGGTGAAACAAAACAATACATAAAAGAAAGAATGTATCAACATGAAAATGATATAAAGAATAGGGAAAAGGAACCCAAGAAAACAGCATTGGTTCAACATGTTCAAAATAAACACAAATTTGATTTTGAAAATGTCCAAATCATTCATAAAGAGAATAATAATTTTAGAAGGAAGATATTAGAATCGATTTATATCTCAGAAAATATAAATTATACTGTCAATTCCAAATCAGATTCCAAAGGACTGAACCACCACTATTCAGAAATTTTAAGCAGAATAAATTTGTAATAATTGTATACAAAAAAGATGGAAAATTAAAAAAAAAAAAAAAAAAATGTTCAAATCCTAAAATAGTACAAGTATATGAATGGAATAAAAATGCAATAATAAAAGTGTGAATAGAGAAATAAATGAATTAAAAAATAAATTAAAGAAAAAGGGGGGATAAATTTATATGTGAATGAAATATACATAAAATAGGAATAAGCTAATTATAGAATTTAATGTATTAAAAAATGTTTATGGTGTAAGCCGAAAAATTAAGAATAAATGTTAATTAAATTAAATTGAAAATGTAAATTAATATTTAAAGAAAAAATTATGTTATGTGATGAGATGATAACAGAGTCCTAACCTGTTGAAGGTAGGTTCTGTTTGGAGTTTGCAAATGAAAATAGTAGTAAGAAAAGTGGTTAGTAAAAGTTTTAAATTTGGGAAGGAATTTTATAGAAGAATTTGTAAGTAGGAATCTATATTTTTTATTAAAAAAAGACAAAAAATTGTATAATGTTATTGTGATATTATTTTAATGATAGTTTATTTAAAGATGGGACAAAGGCAATTACCCGGCATTTAAAGAATTGTAAAGGAAACAATGAAAACAAAATAAGGTAAGACCAAAAAAAATCAGTATGTAAGTGAAGGAAATTGTTATAAAAGTAATTAAAAGGAGCTGTTTGTAGGAATCCTTGAAAATGACCTAAGTGGTCGAAACGTTGGAAGTTTAAAAAGAATAAAGTTGAGAGAAAAAGGATCAAAATTGTTTTAAAGAAACTAAACCACTCTCAAACAAGTATATTAATAAAAAATAAATCTAATATTTTTTTTTTGTAAATTTCAAATTATAACCAATATATATTTTTACTGAGAAAAAGTGAAATGATTATATTTATAACTAGTAATAACTAGATAATTAAGGTAAAAATTGAAAACTACATACAATTACTAAGAGTCATAATTTTATTTATAAAAATCATTATATAGAAACATATTTTGAAATTATATACAAATTATATACACTGAACAAATATATAATCAAAAATAATTTAAAAAAATTTTAATTATTTCTAAACTTTAAAAAAAAGAATGCATTATACTGTTATATACAAATCAATAAATACAAAATGATTATTAAAAAAGTCTACGTAATACAATAATTTAAAAAATAAATCCAAAAATATATACCAATCAATGTATAAAATATAATTTTTTTTACGAAAAAATTTTTAAATAAACCTTTTTACAAAAAGAATGGTTGATTATGATGAAGATTAAATAGTAATACACATAAATATTGTACTCACAAAGTGTTGTTAGATTCATAATATTTTGTAAAGACGTCAACGACAATGAAGGTTGTGATCACACTAAATTTCCATGAAGAGGCGACAACGGACCTTCATCAATTAACTTAATAATGCATAAGTTATTGTATTAATTATTTTTATTTATAGCTTTTATTTAAACCTCACATAGTTTTTTCAAGCATTGATCTCTGAAATCATTACGCAGTTTTTTTCTCTCCATTGTATGTGGTTTTATTAGAAGCTGAGAAATTTAATTTTTGTACTTCGTTTCTCATAAATAAAGTCTTTATAACAGTATATTGTTTATTTTCCCTTTATTCTTTTATCCTCCTCAATTATAAGAATTTTTGTTTATGTACTCCTACTTTTTTATGGCAATACTGATTAAGTTTACCAGATGATAATGATTATGATACACTATTATACATGTTTACAAACAATGATCACATTAATGAGGCCTCCCACCTGGATTACAGGCCTTTATGAATATTTTTATTTATACTTTCATATTGTTTCATACTCTTTTTGGGGAAATTCATTTCTCCACTGTATGATGAGACATTAAATGTATTTTTAAAATCTCTCTTGTTATAGTTTTATGGTTATAGTACAAGAGCCCAAGAGGAGAAAAAAGGCAGTTGTTTCACCCCAATTTTTGATTACTTAATTGAAAACTAGGCAAAATTTCCGGTCAAAATTGATTAGTCTGGCAAGTATAGAAAGGGGTAATAAAAAATGGCGGCTGTTTCAAAACGTTAAAAATAACAATATTTTTTCCGGAGCTCTATATCTTTACAACTATCACTAGCAATTTTAGTATCTATTAGTACTCAAATTCAAGCTAGTTTACGAGGTATAAAGTAGTTTATGACGTTTATTTTCGTAGGAGTAGTACTTATCATGAAATTTGCTAAAATAAATTAATTTATAGTTGTTCAGACAAATTTTCATTTGCCAAATTTATATTCATATGTTATAAATAAAAACTACCCTATGAAGATAAGTGTCTTAAACTACTTTATAGTAAGTTAAATTTCCTTTATTTTGTGTTGGCAGACATATATAGATATACAAGAGATATATTTTTCAAAAATCCAACATTTTATAGGAACAACTAGGAATTAAAATTTTGTGAGTTTTTTTTGCCAAACATCATAAAAACTACTATTTCTACAAAGATAAACATTCATAACTATTTTATTGTAAATTTTTCTAGCTTCAATTTGAGTGCTTTCAGACGTCTGCACATCAATTGTTTCTGAAATAAAGTTTTTAATAAATCAAACTTAATGTCCATATTATTTGTTTATTATTATGCTAATATTGCTATGGATAAATCTTGGGTTCTGTGTCTTAGCATATTTTTTATTTCATCATCAGTAACTTTATCATTCGTAAATGCTAAAACGGTATACACTACCGCGAGAAGTGCATCCGTTAATATATTTATTTTATCTTCTTTTTTTTAAAGTAGTAACCTTATCTTTATACATCTTGTTTTTACACGGGTTGTGTGGGCAAAAAAGGAACCGAAAAATGGCTAATAATATTTTCCCTTAGTTCCGCATTTTTATCGTCTTTTGGAGGACTCAAAACCCTTTGCCTTTTTACGACCGTAATTTTATTTCTAACTTAGTTTTTTGTAAGAGACTTACTTGGAATCCACACACAAGACTGAAACGACAAGAAACTGCTCGTAGATTCCGATTGCTACAACACTTACTTGACAAACGCTCTAAACTTCCCATTCAATACAAAAAATTAGTATACACTACAATAATCAGACCTATTTAGACATATGGAATTGAGCTCTGGGGCTCCACCAAACCATCAAATTCTTCCCGCATCCAATCGTTACAATCCAAAATCCTACGTAAAATCCTTGATGCTCCTTATTACGTCACAAATAAACTCATTCATAAAGACCTTAACATCCCATTCATTGCAGAATTGACCCAAACCAGATATGCGTCTTTTTATTCCAAACTCCTTAACCATCCTAACCCATTAATTCTTAATCTTTCATCCTTAACAATCCCTGATAATCCTCCGAGGCGTCTGAAAAGAAGATGGCCACGAGACCTTCTAGTTTAAATTAATGTTTGAAGTACCACCAATGGGTGGTTCCTTCCCAAGATTTTCAAGTGTATATGAAACATACTACATATTTACCTATTGTATTATTTTGTACAGTTGTAAATTACAATAAATAAATAATTAAAAAAAAAATGTCCAAATAACTATCTATCAATTTATTTTAGCAAATAAAAAACTACTACTCTTACGAAGGTAAAGGTTATAAACTACTTTATAGCACTTATAGTCGCATAGTTCCTGAGATATAGATTTCTCATAATAAATTAACTAACTACTGATATTTCAGTACATTTTTATAAAATGTTATTTTTTAAAAGGCTATATCTCGAGAACCAATCAACGTAAATAGCTCTACTAGGGCTAATATTTCAGCAAATTTACTCTTCTTTCAATAATGTACTCTTAGGTTTTCTGGTGTTGGTAGTTTTTTAAGATATAGAGCTCCGAATGAAAAATAAAGGTTTTAAAACAGCCGCCATTTTTTATGCCCACTACCTATACTTGGCAGACTCATCAGTTTTGACTAGTAATTATACATAGTTTCCATTAAAGTAATCAAAAATTGGGGTGAGTATAACTTTCTTTTTTCTTCCCGGATCTTGTAATATTCAATTTGGGACACCTTTGAGGTCTCTCGCCTGCATGTTGGGACATGATATGTGTTCACCCATAAGTTAAATTAATCTATAAATAGTTTTTAAATAGACGTAGTATTTAATTTCATTTATTTCATTATCTTTACATTTATTATTTTTACCAGTAAAATGAACAATCAACAAATGGGTCGGCATGATGGAGACAGCACCCAGTGGGGCATTCTCCTCACCTTCAAATAATCTATTTCATCGGACTAGGAGGTCATTCATCCAACTCCTCTTCAGCCTATGCCGAGTTACCTCAAGTATGTCGCCATCTGTCTCAAACGTTTATTATAATGTCCATGTAATATATCGTAAAACCATTCGTAAGTTAATAAGGACGTAGTTCGATACAATCGATATGCGTAGGTCGGTGTGCATGGTCTCGTATGAAACGTAGAGTGGTGAGTTCGTTGCCAGTTTTAAAAATTGCGATTGGAAGGTTGGTAAATGTCTCAGTCGGAAATTTAGTGTTTTACGTTTTGTCCTCACGTGTTTATTCTTTCTTTCCCCTTGTGTACACCAGGTCTGAATGCAGTCTATAGTTAATGTTTCTTCTTTCTCTTAAAATATAATGAAAAATTTGGTTATTGCAACTTGATATTTTTTATTTTGTATTTCTTTCAAAAGCAATTTTTCAATTTTAAGAAAACCTATGAGCGCAAGAAAATCATAGCATGTTTGAAAAAAACGGTCAACTTTTAAAGAGTTGTTTTTAAAATTTATTACCTGTCAGAAGCATAATTTCAGAGTTATTTACAAACAACTAACAGTTTGGTTACTTCTAGAATATTGTGCCGAAAACACTGTTCTTTCCTAATTCCTTGATATAAGTCATCACAAACAGTAAATAAATAAAATTACATGACTTTCCCCTATAGGATCACTTGTGTATTATTTCTTTTATACTCATATATTATTCTTATAAAAGAAATGTATGACTTAAATGAAGAAACATATTTCAAAATTTAAATTAGAAATAAGGTCTCTTCTCGAAAGGTGAAGCAAGTATTTTAGTGAATTGCTAAACACAAGAGCCACTGAGAAAGTATACGAAGAGAGCTTTGATTTAAATGAACTCCTGGGTAACGCGCAGGATGGTGCAGAAGAAGTGGAAGCTCCTGAGAAGGAAGGGATAATCAATACAATTAAATCAATAAAGTACCAAAGTTGGCTGGTATTGACGAGATCAATACAGAGATGATGAAATATGATATGTGGGAAGAAATTTATGATTTAATTTAGGAGATATGGATTTAATTGGAAGAAAAAATACCCAAAGGTTGGACAAGAGCAGCAATATATTCTATACACAAGAAAGGAGACAAGATGATATGTGATGATTATAGAACCATCGCTCTACTAAGCACAGCCTATAAAATACTGGCAGTGCTCCTACATAGAAGAGTGTGTAATGATGAGAACATCAGAGAGGGTCCTGCCCAGTAGATCGAGAGTTGACCGGATATTCTCCCTGAGACAGGCAATGAAAATTTGCTATGAGTATAATATAGAAATACATCTGCTATTAGTGGACTTCAAACAAGCAAGAAAAAACTAGTCAGGCTGGTAAACATGATGCTAATAAACAATACTACTTTCCAAGCTAAGCTTAAAATTTTGCTGTCCTAGGATTTTCTATGGAGAATGGCTTGATACATCATCATCATGATCACGCTTGTATACTTTAGCGCGACAGCCTCCACAACTGCTATATTATTCTCTACAGTGATATTTACATTCGCTTGTCGCGGCGGCATGTATGCTGAGACAAGAGCGAATGCAACTTTGCCCCACCTGACAGAACATGCCGCCTGATCTGCTGTTGTGAATTGCTTCAGTTCCATAACGTCGCGGGACGACGTAGTACCAAAACCTGAATCGCCAAGATGTCAACGTTTTGGGCGAGAGTTCTCAATTCGTCCCCCACCACTCGTCCCTCGATCTGCATCGCGTCTATAGGGATCTCACCCCATAGATAATTCTCTAGGACGCTCTCGCTCCAGAAATTAGGTACCCCCCTAACTTCCAGGCGAGGTCGGAGTGCCATTGTGAGCCTCACCTTCAGTCTTCAGTCTTCAGCCTCACCTTCAGTCTTCAGCCTCACCTTCAGTCTTCAGTCTTCAGCCTCACCTTCAGTCTTCAGCCTCACCTTCAGTCTTCAGTCTTCAGCCTCACCTTCAGTCTTCAGCCTCACCTTCAGTCTTCAGTCTTCAGCCTCACCTTCAGTCTTCAGCCTCACCTTCAGTCTTCAGTCTTCAGCCTCACCTTCAGTCTTCAGCCTCACCTTCAGTCTTCAGTCTTCAGCCTCACCTTCAGTCTTAAGTTTTCCCCCAGCTAATGAGTTTTTCAGTCTGGTCAGCTCCACTCTGGGTTACCTTAACCATCTCTTTTCCTTAATTTGTTTTAAAACATCTGGTGACGGGGGGGGGGGGGGTTTTTTTTTTTTTTTTGTTCTTTATATATGTCTCCAGCAGTCCGCCCCTCTGCAAGCCCTCTCAAAGTGACATAAGTTGCTGTCTTCCGTGGGTTCAGAGAAACTGCTTGTATACTTACTAAGAAACCAGCAAAGGTGAGCTTTTTCTTATCTTTATGTGCTTCTTCTTGGCGTTTTCAGTGTCTGGGTGGCAATTTTGTTTTTCCTTCTTCGTATATGTATCTTCCGTGGTCCTAGCCATTCTCCATCAGAGCTTTCGTCAGTATCCATATTCTTTCCCCTGCAGACCGGCATCTTGCTGGATCTTTGTGGCATCGGGGCCGCTACCACTAGATTCTGGAAGGGGGGTGATTTCCTCCTCCTCACGTGCTCTCGTTCTTCTTGGTCTTCTGTGTTTTGGGCTTATTTAATTGTCTCTCCTGAATCTCTATCTACCTCACTGCCGCTTCTCTGATTCTTTAATTATTTTCTTATTCAATTCCCCCATAGTCATTGAAAACATATAATGTTATGTAAGAAATTACGTAAAAGGAATATTTTTGGAGAGAAAAAAAAAACTGTCCTAAGTGTCTGATTTTATTACAAATTTGTAATTATGGTCCCCACACAAGATAAAAATTGTACAAAAACAATCTCCTGTCCACAGACACCTATGTCCAAAAATAAAAAAAATAATAAAACACAACACGAATAATCATGCAATGATTAAAATACAATTCATATAATCATTCATAACTGCTCTTAACACATCATATGTATATTCAGAAGGGAATGGAGGATTCTTTGTCCACAAAGATGTCATCGCATGAATTGGTTCAATATATATTACCAAATCATAATAAAAATGTATATAAGTTTAACATAATACTTTATGTTTAGTTTAATAATTAATAGAATAATATAAATTAAACTATCAATTGTATTCAATAAATCTATATAAATCATCAAATATAGCAAGAGCGAAGCATTTCCGGGTCAGCAAATATTGACTTAGTCGTTTATAAAATTTAGTTGTTATTTTGAACACTGTTAAAAAATAGTAAAATAATAATCACTTGAACTATCTTGACTTACACTGTCCTCTTAGAGGGGACAACCGAGTGCAAAGGGTAAGTTATAGACGATATTTATTTATTTATTTTTTTTTATTTGCACTCAACGCGTTGATAAAGTTCGAAGGGAAAGTAGCAAGTCTTAACACTGCACTAAGTGTAATGTTACGGATGTGAAATTTAAGGATTGTCTGTTGAGGAAGGTGGTAGGCAGGAGGTATGCACATTAGACCTTTGGACTCGCTAAATTTTCTTATCTATTTATGTTTATTATTAAATAAAACACTAAAAAATTGGATGAGAGCAAAAAAAAAGATTTATTTACGGTACTTAAAAAAAAATCTTATAAACATAATTAAATTTTTTCTTGTATCTTTTTCACAAATATTTTAAGATCCTCTGCAATATTTTCTTTTATTCCCGCTTCACTGAATAAACGAATATTGAATCCTTCTTCGCCCTTTGTTTCGGAAACTCTCCTCATGTCAATGGGGTTATCAGTTTTAGAAGTGTCTATCGCATAGCCACTAGCGAATATTGCCAATATACTAAAAGACAGGCGCTCCATGGTTTGTTCGATTTCATTCAGACTGGGCTTGGACCCTTTGAAATCAAACCGGTCCAGAGAACTGGTCAGGGATTCGTGGTACAATTTAATGAGACTCTTATACTTTTGGCGACGCAAGTTTGGTTTGATGCATGAGTATATGTAGTAGATCACGTCTAAACATGGACTGTTGTAGTGAGGAACCTTGAAGTCTACAAATCTAAAATTAAAAAGATCATTATTTTTCTAAATGTTCTCTTTTTTTTTTTTTTTTTTTTTTTTTGTCAAATGATCAAAAGTATTGTACACTTTTAATAATCCTACCCATTACAAAAATTGTATACTTTTAATAATGAGTTAATAATTGACCGTGGATTGATATAATAAGGAGAATATGGTGGGGTGCGGTCAGTGACCAACACCAATATGTAAAATTTAAAAAAGTAAAATATAAAGGGTGAGGACAAATAATTTAAAAATATATAAAGGAATATAAAACAGGGGGGGGGGATTTATTTTTCCCATACATTTAACAATAAATTATTATTATTAAATTAAAATATTCGAATTTCTTAATTTCTTTTGGATTTTTTTTTGGTTGGCTCTGCAGACTTTGGTCGCCCGAACTAGCCTTCTTCACTTCTGCCTACCTTGTACTACTCCTTTCCAGTTTGCTGCATGCAGCACTTTGTCATCTTTAACAATTTTGTCTATCCGCCTGGTTCCTGGTTTTTGGACTCCCACGTGATCTCATGCCAACTATACTAGCATTCATTGTTGATTAGAGGCGCCCTAATGGCTTGCTTCGAGCCACATGTCCCACCCATCTTAAGCTCCTTGCCTTCATATCATGAGATATTGACTGACCAGTCTCCGCAAGCAGCTCAGTGTTACTTCTTCTCCTCCATGTATTAAGGCTCTGATCCCAGATCGCTTCTGTAATTGTACCGAGGACTTTCTGTTCGCATCACTCAATTCTACTTTTTAGCGTACCTGTTAGAGCCCAGGCATATAGTCCGATATCCGAGCTGGTTTATCATGGCATTGTACATTTAAGAAATTTGTGGTCATTATTCCTTTTGGATTTTATAACTTTATATTTAAATTTCTTTATAATTAAAAATTAAAATCTGTACCACCACAACCCAAGAAGGATCAGAGGCTCAGTACTTTGTGAGGAAGTACTGGTACTGGAACAATGGATGTGCAAGGAGCTGATTTGGTCAGAATCACGCTCGACCGCCAGATTTTCATCTTACTTAATTTTAATATTACTTTTCTCAAAGAGCCTTTATCTTCTTATAATACTTGAACTACTCGTGTCTATTGATACTATTGAAGTATCTATAACGTTAGTTAGTTTCTAATCATTCTGCATGTCCCTAGATTCATTGGTTGTTATCTTGTCTTTTGTACTTAGCCCTGATGAAGGCTTGATTCTGACCTAAACGTTAGCACGTTAATAAATAAGATTTACTTATTTTGGCTTTTCCCTGACCACACCCTCAACTATCTTCTCCTCATTGTATTCTTTTAAATTGATACATAACAATAAATTCATTCATTACCTTATTTCAATCGGCTTTCCTTCCCAATTATATTTGAACATCATGTTGTTGTTCCAAAGGTCGCCATGGTTGAGGCACCTGAAAATGTCTTTACCAAAGTTGACACACCTTTTCAGTCTTTTTTCAAAATCCTCGAAAGTTATTTTACCCAGCAAATCAGCAGTTTCAGACCTGTAATATATTTCTAATGTTATACATTTTCTAAGCAGCTTTTATCATTAACCAAGAAGAATTGTGCTAGTCTTGAAACTTCTTGAAATTAAATAATTTATTAAAATTGTATTAATAATGTTCATGCGCTCACTCTTATATCTAGTGGCAGAAAGGCTTATTGCCATTACCTGAGTCAACGCTACCATGATTTTTTAAAATGCTGTAATAGGAGAATATGAGGTAAAAGGAACTCTCTCAAAGGGACCGTTATTTACGAGATTGTAGCTCTCCTCTAATTTTATACTCATATTTGACAATATAAAAACTTTTGTGCTATAATTGGCCACCGTGGCACCCTCTACTTCCGTTTCATATCGCATCACAACATTTTTACAATAAATAACTTTTATTTATAAATATTACAATCTTCCACAACCTTGATCAATTAGTAATAGTGAAAAAATATCACATTCATACCAAAATTGGAAAAATAAAAACAATCGATTGGAAAAAATACTTACTTAGAAATAAATAAAATATCTATATGTACATAAACAAATGGATAACTAATAACATAACCAAACTAATAATAAATATAATTAATATAATTAAACTGGAATAAATAAAATAAGCAAAATTTTGAACTATTATTACAATGCAAAAGTAATAATCACATTTACACTATTATGTGCAATATTCTCACTCTCGACCTGAGGATCCCTGAGTCCACTCTATCCTCCACACATGAGGGGTAGAGTAGAGCTCTTCGAGATCACAGCCCATCACTCTCACCATGTGACTGGTAATGTGTCAATGGAGGCTGAGTAAGTGCGCTAAAGCCGCAAACATTCTACATGGGCGCAGCATCTAGCAATTTCCAGAACTAACAAAATTAATTTTTCACATCTAATTGTATTTTCCTTGAGTTACGAAGTTATACTTAAAAATATAAATAATAATAAAAAGGCCGCCCGTAGCTCAATCATGATGACACAGTCTTACCAATTTAATTTCTATTGGCGATGCCGGTTCGAATCCGACCGAGGGCGTTGACTTTTTCATTGAGTGGAGGTCCCACAAAAATAAAAAAAAATTGACTCCCAATCATGGTTACGCAGTATAGGAGTCCAATGGGTCTTGGCCAACAAAAAAAATAAAGAAAGAAATTTTATAACAAAAAAAAAAATAAATAAATCAGGGGGCCGGGTATAGCGTGAGTCAGTTTCCGGAGAGCATCGCATTGGACTGAAGCAGAGAATTTGACAACGGCAGGATACGAACTGAAATGAAGGACCTTGACGTATCATGGCACCTCAACACAAGACACCCAAAGTGTAGAGAAGGCATAGAGCGGCTTCATGGCACGTTGAGTGACCATCTTCGCTTATCAACTACCATTTTCGCCTAAGTTGATAGCGGCCAGTTATGACTATTCGCTACCGACAGTTACAGGGTTTTCATCGTTTGAGATCCCATTCGAGGACACCAGCGAGACTATAAGGACACGGCAATGGAGTGTGAGGAGATACATAATAACTCCGTTGCGCGAAGAAGATTAAGGGAAAAAGCACGGTAGAGAATGTAAAAGGGGAAAAAACAGGAGGGTGGTGCGGGAGAATCCACACGTCACAGACAGGATGGGAGAGATCAAAATCGGGAAGTTGGGGTCTAACAGAGGTATGGAGATACCGCAATACGAGGGTCCATTAAGAGTGATAAACATTAGAGAACAAGACATAGTTACAATAGAATGTGTCAGAGAACCGATAAAGAAGAGAACAGACTTCTCGCAGTTATAACTGCTTGCAATCACAAAATAAAAACTGGAGTGGCCTCATGTGTGTGTGTGTATTTTTTTTGCAAGGGTCGGTGAAAATCTTCAAAAGACACGGATAGGCCCGTACCTATCCGTGTGTGGGATTCTTACCCACTAAAACCACCGCCCTACACCTGTTTCTCACCCTCCACGGGACCGCCGCTAGGCATTACTTCATGGAGGGAAATGGTTGAGTGCCGCCTCATTGTTTTAGGCTATCTCCTGGTTCGCCTATCTCTCTCCACATTTCTAAACTTCTGCATCACCTGTGCAGCAAATCGTTGGCCTGCCATCCAATTATCTTTGTTAAGCAGCATAATATTGACAATATTATCTGCTGTCGGGTCTGAGCCGCAAACACGTCGGAAGTCTCTTCTTTCTTCATGAAAGCGGTGACAGAAGAAGCGTGCTCTGCACTCTCTTCCGTTCCTGGGCACAATGGACATTCTCCAGTCTCATCGAGCTTAAACCTATACTGGTAGACTCGGAAGCAACCATGCCCTGTGATAAACTGGGTGATTTAATAATCTACCTCCCCGTGGTTCCTATTCACCCAGGCCTCGCTGTTGGACAACAGCCTGTGCGTCCATCTTCCACTGAATGCCATATTCCAGCGACGTTACCATTTGCTTATGGTCTCCTTATCTTAGCGCACACCTACGATAAACCGACACCATCGGTCTTCTGTAGGCTTCAGTACCCAATGCATCCTTCCATATCGCAGCTGTGTAGAGCAGAATGGATGGGACCAAATAGGATATCAACAACCTACGGCTGTTCCTAGGTCCGTCTATGTTGGGCATTAAACGTGACAGTGCGGTGGTTACTCACCCGCTGGATATGCTCTCTGAAACGGAGTCTATCATCGATTCTTACCCCGAGGTAAGTCAAGGAAGGCTTGGACTGGATCTTTTGCCTACCCTCTATATACTCTCAAGGTTATGGCTTCCCTCACTTTCCTGCTACTTACGAGAAGGGCCTCTGTCTTACTCTCTTCTAGTTGCAGCCCTACAGATTCTAGCCAATCTCGAACCGAAGCGACACAATGGTTAGCCTTTAGAATAAGCTCTTCTTTATACTTTGCTTCGACGACCACCGCGATATCATCAGCAAAGCTCACTATTTCGGAACCCTCTGGTAGAGTAAGCCTAAGGACTCCGTCGTACATCGCATTCCACATCAGAGGTCCCAGCACCTAGCCCTGGGGTACTCCACCAGTCACCTTAAACCTTCTCGAGCCATCCTCTGTCGAACATATCAAGATCCTAGCCTTGAAGTAGTCATGAATGATTCTCCTGAGGTATTCAGGGACGTTCATTGCCAGTAGGGCATCCAGGATGCAGCTCCATCTTGCTGTGTTAAAGGCATTCCTTACATCCAACGTGACAATAGCACAATAGCATTTTGCGCCTTTTCTCCATCTCTTCCCTGCTATAGCATTCCTGGCCTTTTCTACCACCAACGTGATAGCATTGACTGTGGATCTCGCTTTCCGGAAGCCTAATTGATTCCTGGAGAGGCCTGCTACTCCTTCTGTGAAATCTTGTTGCCTATTTACAATGACTTTCTCCAGAGCCTTCCCTGCTGTATCCAACAGGCAAATCGGACGAAAGGCAGAAGGTTCTAATGGCCTTCCTTTGCACCAGGCGTTGCCTTTTCCATGGTGAGGGAAAGGACCTCTGACGCAAGCAGGAACTAAAGATATCCAGAAAGAGATCTGATCTGGTTTCCATTGCCTCCTTTAGTGCTACATTCGGAATACCGTCTATGCCAGTGGCCTTTCCCATCTGGAGGCCTCGGCAGATGTCACTGAGCTCTTCTGTCGTTACCGCTGGCACATAAAATGGGGGCAACGACTCTGTCTGCCTTAATTCCTTTTGTTCAGGAAACAGAGTAGTAATGATCCTCTGCATTGTCACCGGGAACATGGGCGAGTTCATAGCGCTGGTTTTCAGTTTCTTCATTACTGTGCGGTAGGGTCTTCCCCACGGGTCCTTATTCACTTCATCACAAAGCTCTTTCCAGCAAACGTCGCTTACTCGATTTGATAGCTCGCCGGAGTTCTCGCCTCTGATCCTTGTATTCCTCCTGGAATTGCTGAAACAGCGGGCTGCCTCTCGCTCGCTAGTATCACCTCCTCGCTGCATGGCATCGAGTACGGTGGTCAGCGATAAGATCGTTCCACCAATAAGCCGGAAGTCTACCGTTACCTATATTGGAACGAATCATAGCCGCGTCGCACGCATTGGTCACCAGGCCCATTACCTGTCGAGCTTTGTTCTCCGCAGTGCCTGAGAAATTATATTGGGTCTCCATCATGACTTGATACAATTCCTTATCAAACGTCATGGTTTTCCAGCGAACCGCACACCTCTCACGCCTAATGACCCTTGGTTCGTGGTTCCATATTGTGGTCAGGATAGCCTGGTGATCACTGTGTGTGTACACTTCGCTGACCTGCCACGGTTTCCTCGACAGTCTGACATCCAGGGCATTCTGCGGTGTTGTCCAGTTTGAAGCGGTACTGGTAGGCTCAAAAGTATCCATGTCCGGTCAACAATTGGGTTATGTAAAAATCCACCTCACCATGCTGGCGACCATACCACTTGCCCACATCGGGTATTAACCTGTGAGTCCACCTCACGGAATCTGCAGCCTCCCAACGCTGCTGCCACTTGACGATGGTTGTTTTTCGCTCTTCTTCTCTGGACAAGTCCAAGCGTCGTTCATAGTGCCTGCTTCTTACTTCAACAAGAAGTTCCACAGGTGGCATTCGGGCTATCACACACAGAGTTCGAAAAGCGCTAACTGTCCTTAAACAAACCCTGCGGTAAACTGAAACTATCTGTCTCCTGTATGATGAACTATCTGTCTCCTGTATGAAACTATCTGTCTCATGTATATCTGATGTACTTTCTTTGGGACCTCCGACATTTGGCATAAGGCGTGACAAAAAGGATGTGTGTGTGTGTGAGGGAGAGAGAGAGAGAGAGA
>NW_027105723.1:171556-171997 GCF_000696795.3 Halyomorpha halys
TATAGTTAATACATTAAATTTTTGACAGTATTATTTAAAATTATTCAGACGATAGTCGGGGGTGCGCCCCACTTTTTAGAACTTAATCTGAACTAAAAAGATACAAAAACAACTAAAAATATTTTGACATAGTAGGATAATAAGATGTAATGTAGCCCCAAAGCTCAACTCAGTATATGAAGATAGGCCTTATTATAGCCATGTAGATCAGTCTTCTGCAATAATATTCATCATATATAAAGTAATAATTTTTAATTAATAATATGAGAGTAATTAATCATTATTGCTATCTGTATATATTATTAGTTACGTATTCTATCAATTACTTTTTTTTTAGTTTACCTATATTTGATAATTCTTATAGTTATTATTATCATATTTTCATATATTTTTCTTGTATTTCGGTAATTTGAAAAATTGTAAGAAATAAGTTTGAGCGTT
>NW_027105723.1:172047-175627 GCF_000696795.3 Halyomorpha halys
TTCTTATAGTTATTATTATCATATTTTCATATATTTTTCTTGTATTTCGGTAATTTGAAAAATTGTAAGAAATAAGTTTGAGCGTTTAATTGTCGTAAGATTAAAAATATCGTATGATTAGACTAAAATAAGTATACTGTGTTTTTCCTAAATTTGATAATTCTTATAGTTATAATTATTATAAAATTTTTATATCTATATCCTTTATTTCACGTAATTTAAATAAAACCGTTTAACGGTCACCTCCCCTCCACTCTGTATACTGTCCATTTTTTGTTACTGTTTCGAAATCTCTCAACTGGAACCGGTGGGTGGTCTTTATTTGTTCTTTAATTTTTATTATTATTTTATGATTTTTTAATTTTTATTTATTCCTTCTCGAGCTTTATTTAATCTCAACTTACTTCTTTATTTTCCATCTTTTTGTGTTTTAATTTTTTATGTATGTTTTATACTATTACTTGTTACTACGTCTTTTTTTATATATTCTTAATATTCTCTATTTTATTTCACAAATATTTTTATTTCTTCTTTTTGTTCATTTATATATAATTTTCGTTTCTCTTATATTCATATAATTTTAAGCCTACCTTATTTTACCTTTTTTTTTATCTTATTATCCTACTATATAAAAATATTTTTAATTATTCTTGTATCTATTTAGTACTGATGAAGAACTGTAAAGTGGGGTAAAACGTGGAGAAATAAATAGTTGTTAACTATTTTTTCTTTTGACCTCATCCCTGACCATCTTCTGTGTACTTTGAAAACAAAGTGATTTGAAAAAGGCAAGGTTCTACTAGATCGCAGTTTACTCTCCTACGAACTTCCCAACCGCTATCGTGAGTTAAGGAACCGGTATTATAAATTTAAACAATTGCCACTTGCCCAACTGTAGGTTCAGTTACTTTAGACATATGGTTCCATGTGTTCACATTTCGTTACAATTTTATAGAAAAGAAACTCAATAAAAACAACTACGTTCCCATAAGGCCCTTGAGACCATTCTAACAGCCCTTTCAAGCCCTTAGTATCCTATATCAATAGCAAAGGCTGACACTTATGCAGGTACAAGCTGTCATCTCACAATGGACTTGCATCAGTCAAACTATTTTATGGTTAACATATGTAAGTCAGTACACACAAGTCTTAGGTCATGGTCTCTTTCTTAGAAATCTGACCACCCAACTTCTTGCCACGCCTTTTTTCCCCTTCCAGATATTTCCTAAATTATCTGATTGGTTCAAACCCCTTCTCCTATTTCTCTATTCCTCCTACCCCCTCTTCTCAAGTGTTCATATATATTTCCTAGACTAGATAGCTAAGTAAGAGAAGTAGAAGTAGAAGAGAGTTACTCTGTAACAGTAACAGTAACATGTAGTTCTTGTAAATATGTTAGAATAAAGTCATTTTAGTCTTCACTGATTTTTTATGATATATAACTCGTGTAATTCGCACATACTTCATCTCATTACTCTTACCATTCCTTTCCCCAAGTGGCTCTCATTCCCTTTACCAGCGCCATCAATCCACCAAACACAAGAGCCTTGTAACAAGCCTCGTTGTAGAGGAAGGGCCAAGGTTTGTAACCATCCTTAGAAATTTGTCCTCTCTCTTCTAAGACTTTAGCCATCGCGTGGAACCTCCCGAGGTTCCTCAGTACTAACCTGGCGTGCTCTATGTCCTGTAGTTTGGTGCGATCGACAGTATTGAATCCCGAAGCCTGGAAAATTATAAAATATTGGTGAAATTAAAAACAATAATAGTCACGTGAACGTGACTTAAATAAAAAAATTTAAGAGATCCTAGTCCTGTTCATATATTTGAGTGGGATATATTTAGAATACTGGCAAAATAATGATTTAATGTGATAGATTTTACATTTTTAGATAAAGTAATGCAAATAAGACTTGGTAAGGCATAATAATAATAAAGAAAAATGCTTAAACTTAAACAAAAAAAAAATACCTCTCCTTTATTGAGATAATAAAATAAAATAACATCAATATAAACTATGACATAAATATTTGATCACAAAGGAAATTAAAAATTAATTTCACATAATAAAAAAAAGTAAGATGGTCCGGGTGTGGTCAAAGAAAAAAGTCATAAAACTATTTAATGTGAGCTAACGTTTCGCTCTACATTACAAGGGTTTATTAGAGCTAAAAAAGTGCAGACACTTAAATCAGGCAAAAAGTAAGCGAATTGATACCAAAAAAATTAAACAATTATATCTCATCCTGTTTATATTCTTATTATTCCACTCCTACGTTTCGGCCTTTCCAAAGGATAACTTATTCTAAATATCACACCTACAGTGTTGTCATGAATTTTGCGGGCTATTATATTTTAGTTTATCAATCTATCTCATATCAAACTAATTCACTTTTTCTAATTCTATATGATATAATATAATAACTACCTTTATCAACAATACATTGGGTTAAAACATATAATATAATTGATAAATTAACCAGTCTTAAACAAGAATTCAAATTATATATCAAATTTTATTTTTATAGAAATTATCATAATTAGCTAGAAATTAGTTAAATTTTATTTTTGTTATCATTTACTTACTCTGTTACCTCATTTAAGTGTTTGTATCTTTTTTTTTTAGCAATGTGGGTCGAAACATAGGCTCACAAGAGATATTCTCCTAATAAGAGTCAGTAAAACAAAGCCTCACCCCTTCAAGCTTAACTCATCTAATTTCTAATTCTGTTTATACAAAGTCAGTTAGTGATATTTAAAATACAAAAACAAATAGTATACTGTTCAAATGATTAAATTTAGAATGAACATAAGATGTGAGTACGCTTTGGTTAGTTCGGTGAGTAAGGCACTGTTCAACTGACTCACGGAACCCAGCGTTGGCTCTGGCTGAAATCATTTATTCTGCTACTGTGCTGAGGAAAAGTGCTATGAACTCCTCTGCCACACACGAAACTAGATTTGACTTGTTTTACTTAACGTAATATTGCTATAGGCCAATTAACAAACCCCAACTTAAACTTCATGCTGATATATAATATATTGTTTCTAATAAGCAAAAGGTTCTTATTAAAATCAGATTCAAATTATTATTACAACTCGTTGAACCAAAATTTGATTTTATAAATTTGATTTCTTTATAAACCGTGCCCTTTGAGCTCCAAATACCAGGTACTAGGTCACCAGTCCAGTTGCAAGCACTAGGGGAGAAAGATATCTGTGCGTCACAAAGTCATGTTAGTACAAGAGCCCAAGAGGAAAAAAAGGCAGTTAGTTCATCCCAATTTCTTATTAATTTAATGAAAACTATGTATAATTACTAGTCAAAATTGATGAGTCTGCCAAGTATAGTTAGGGGGAATAAAAAGTGGCGGCTGTTTCAAAACGTAAAAAAGAATTATTTTTTCTGGATTATCTCTCTAGGAAGTCTGGTGAGTCAATTCTTTTAAAATTTTTTGAGGTTAATTACTTCCATCATTTGCAATAAATTATTATTTATTTATTCATTAACAATTGTACAACGTTTCGGGACCACTGTCCCATATTCATGCACTATAAAAACCTATAACAATAATAAAATCTA
>NW_027105723.1:176837-178805 GCF_000696795.3 Halyomorpha halys
TTTCCCATATGAAATCATGAGGTGATTTTTATTGTATAAAATAAAATATATAAAGAAGAAGATTGGTGTTATATAGATTTTATTATTGTTATAGGTTTTTATTTATTCATGCACTATGAATATGGGACAGTGGTCCCGAAACGTTGTACAATTGTTAATGAATAAATAAATAATAATTTATTACAAATGATGGAAGTAATTAACCTCAAAAAATTTTTAAAAAAATATTTTTTCATTCTAAGCTCTATATCATTTAAACTACCAACAACACAAGACAACCTAAGAGAAAGTCATTTAAAGATGAGTAAATCTGCTAAAGTATGAACAATAATCGATCTATTAAATTCAATTGTTCCCGAAATACAGCTTTTTAAAGAGCAGCATTTCATAAAAAAATGTACAGAAAAATGAAATGTTAGTGAATTTATTTTGAGAAATCTATATATTTATAGATAATAATAATATATCAAAAACCATCCGACGTACACAAGTCGATTAGCATATAAAGTAGTTTATGACTTTTATTTTCATAGGAGTAGTAGTAGTTTATGATATATGTTCAAATAAATAGATTTATTGTCGTTCGGACAAAATTTCATGTGCAAAAGTTATATTTTATATTATATTTATATTATATTAGCTTACTTTGATTGCTATCAGGATATGCACGTCTTATAGTTCCTGTGATATATTTTTTTAAAAATCAGTAAACTTTTATTCCAGCAACTAGAAATTAATATTTCGTCAATTTATTTTGTCAGATATTATAAAACATACTACTCCTACGAAGATAAACGTTAGAAACTACTTTATAGTACATTTAACTATCTTTATTTGAATGTTGGTAGACATCTATATATCTTATGGTTCCTGAGATTTTTAATGAAATATTGCTTTATAAAAAGCAATATCAGGGCTCATAATTTAGAAAAGTTACTCTAATTTAAAGATATTCTGTTAGGTTTTCTAGTTTTGTGGGTAATTTTGAAGATACAGAGCTCCGAATGAAAAGTTATTTTTTTTTTTTTTTTTCAGTTCTGAAATAAACATTTTTTATTCACCCATTCCTATACTTGTGAAACCTCATCAGCTATTAATTATACCTAGTTTTAAGGTAATCAGAAATTGGAGTGAAATAACTTCATTGTTTTCTCCCCGGCTCTAGTCATTAAAATCATAGGCTAATTTTGAAAAATTGATGGTTTTACTCCTAGCGAAACTATTACTCTTGTTTTGCCATGAAGTCCAATCTAAAAATAAATTTTATACTAAATGCTCACCGTCAGGTCTTCCAGCATAATAACTGAATCAACGTGGCTGTAGTTAATTAGTGTGCACCAAAGAGGTCCTTCTGTATCCTTGAATTCCTCCATCAAATAGTCCATTTGTGGTAAGACCCTAAGGTAAACCTGTTTAACTTAAAGGTTATTAATTTTAATCTTAGATTTAAAAAAACATATTCTTAAATCTACCAATATAATAAAAATGAAGGTTCGATGCCGATACCACCAATAAATCTCTACATACATTTGCCCAGTGATGACCCTCCAAACCAAACTCTACTAAATCAGTTTTAATGCAATCATCTTATCTACGTTTCGGTATACCCCTCGGATGTTTACCCGTCGGTTCCGTGTTTTAGATTTTAGGGATCCGCTCGTTACTAAGCCCCACAACCTTACATCCCCATCTTATATATTCGCTGCAATGATATAACTTGAATTATATTTACCGGGCGTAGGCCCTTTAATTCAGTGTTGTGTAGTCTTTTAAATTCTCCTGTAAATCCATCCTCGACGGGTTCACCCAACACCCACTGCTCCGACTCATACAAACTACCGAACCACTGAGTCACAACTTCATCCACATCTCAACTACAATCCAACTGATATAACCTCAATCCTGTCATCCTTCCTGTTGGATCTCCAAAATACCATAAAACCGCTAATCACCCTCCTCACTAGAATC
>NW_027105723.1:181380-185884 GCF_000696795.3 Halyomorpha halys
CTCCACATGTTTTTATCATGTCACTATGTCACCTACAGCAAATTTACTTGTTGTATATATGTGTATACAGTTGTAAATATCAATAAATAAATTATTAAAAAAAAAAAAAAATCCATCCTTTTACGGTCCGAATATTCTACGGAATACTTTATTTTCGAAAACCTTAGGGCGATGTTCATTCCTTAGTCTAAGAGGCCACGTCTAGCTTCCATAAAGAACAGTGGGAAGGATAATAGTTTTGTAAATTCTAATTTTTAAGTTTTTTGGATAGAAGGCGCGAGCTATACAGTTTCGAAATTGAAAAATAACAAGAATTTCCCGCCTACAACCTCGATTTCATTTTCTCATCAATTTCGTTTTTTCTACTTACCGTAGAACCTAAATACTTAAACCTGTTCCAACGTATTTCCTCCTATATCTATATCACCAAAATTGCTCGCGTTTTTACTGCTAACAATTTATTTTGTTTTATCCGTATTTATTTCAGGACTAGTTCCTTATTGAAGTTTATTACCGTGGTTGTATTTAGTTCTGTAGTTCCCTTGTCCTCACCCAATAATACCAAATCAGCATATCTAAGCTCCGGTATTTTACCACTCAAAGTCAAACCCTTTTTGGTATTCATCGCACTTATTGACTTATTCTAATACTAAATTAAATAAGATAGGTGACAAAGAATCACCTTGTTCTAAACCCGACCAGACTTGGAATTTATCAGAATTATGACTACCGATCCTTACCGGTTATGCACATCCGTACAAGATTTACTAACTTCTTTGGTATTCCCTGTTTAATCAGAATATTATACAGCTTCTGGCAGTCAATATAATCGTAAGCCTTTTCGAAATCTATATAAAGCTGATAAACTACCCCGTTGTATTCCAAAATCTTTTTCATGATATGCCGTTATGAAAAAATTTGATGAGTAGTTGAACGATTTCGTCTAAAACCACATTAGTAGTTTTCACCGATAATTTCTTCAGCGTATTCCGTGATTCGAGTTGTAAAGATTAGCGTATATGTATACAGGAAGGAGTGAGATCCCTCGATAGTTACTACAATCCGTCGTCGGCCCCTTTCAGTGAACAGGAATAAGTAGAGACTTCTTCCATTCTTCAGGCATCTCCTCAATTCTCCAGATCTTTTTGACTAAAAGATGTATTTTAGAAACTCCAATTTCACTACATGCCTTGATTAGTTCAGTAGGAATATTGTCAGTTCCCGCTGCTTTATAGGGTTCTAATTTTGCGAAGGGGTTATCGAATTATTCCTCACTCGCTTCTTACATCCTCGGTTCAGCACTCAGATATTCAGTCAGAGGAAATTGACAATTATTCCCCGTATTCAGAATACTATCAACAATATATCTTCCGGATCAACTTTCGGAATTTCCGCGATCGGTTAATACCTTTTTACATTTATGTAACCTTATTTTGGATTTCGTTATACTTTATCTCTATTATTTTATTTTTAAGATATTCAATTTTTTTTATTTCTATAATAACAAGAATTTAGGAAATAAGTTATATTGTTTTCGCTAGGATTATTGAGAGTTTTTAACTTAGCGGCTTTTCGCATATTTTAAGACTCTCTTCATCGAACCGGGGTATATTGTTAAAAATTTCTCTTTTTCCTAGAAACAAATTACCGAGCTCTTTAATTTTATCTCTGATTCCTACCCATAACTTCCCAATGTCTTCATGACCTTCATCTATACGTTCTAAGGCTTCAAATTGATTTAGAAGTGAAGGGGTTTTTAATTTGTCCAGATCGAAATTTTCAGGTCGAGAACCGTTTTCATTTCGCTTTGTATATAAAGTTTTTGTCGAATTTTCGCGATTAATAGTTCGTGATATGAACCACATTCACTCCCTCGATTGGATCGCATGTTAATTATAATATTTTGCCATCTATGCAGTACTATGACGTGATCGATTTGATTACGCGTTTGGAATCCGTTGATGTCCAAATATATTTGTGAATGGCAAAGCTTTACATTAGTCTTATTCCATTATCGTTACTATACTCATGCAAACTTTCTTTACCGATCTTTGGATAAAATACTTCTTATCTTCCAATTTTTGCGTTTTAATCTACGAATATTATTTTCATACGAATTCGAGGTAATTTACAGTAAACGCCCTCGAATTTATCATAGAATTCGCATTTAATCTCTACATCGCTATCTTCGGTCGGAGAATGAATGTTTCTCAGAGCGATTTTAAACCAACGTCCCTGAAATATTGCTACTGATATCCTATAACTAAAAAAATTTTACATCCCTCAACGCTGAAATCAAACTATTCCTAATAAGAAATATTGTACCTAACAAATAATTACTGCTCCTCCCGGACCACATTGTGTACTTCGCTTCCTTTAACGAGCCCTACCCTGGCCAGAGAGCTTCTTGCAGCGCTACGATTTCTAGATTGTATCCCTTAACCACTTTTGCGACAGATTCTGGTCATATCACTATGAACATAATTTTTTTTTTCACTTCATCATTACTTTAATTTTTAATTAAACTTTTTAAAGTGTTTCTAGTTCGACTTATTTCTTCTTACATTTTTTTGTTTATGGTGTATTAGTATGTAAATAAACAATTAAAAAGGTAAGTGAAATTTTAGTAAAAATTAAAATGGAAAATATTTTTAGTAGAATATCTTTAAAAACTGCCTGGCTTGCATATTATTTATTTACTCTTATAATTGAGTTAGTTTTAAAATGTTTAAAATATAATTTCAGTCCTCATAATAGAAATAGATAATTATTTAATACAATTAGCTTCTTCAGTTGTAGACAGAACTTAAGGTCTTTTATTAGAGCATTTTTTTTTATTTATTAGTTTTTTTTTTATGAATGTTTGCATAAATATAGAGCAGAGAGAATTTTAAGAGTTTGTTAAAAGACTCTAATTGGAGAGCTCTTAGTAACTATGTAAGACGGGATACACTGGAAAGAGCTCAGTTGGTTACTACTTGAGGGATTAGAGCCGTTTACTACTATTGCATTGTTTCTTTAATCATAAATACTGTATTGTTATTTTAAATTATTGACTTGTTAAAAGCATAGTTTTTAGAATATATATCGTATTTTTTTTTTTTAAGTTATATTATTTAGTGATCAAATAAACTATTAATAACCAAGAACTAGTGCTCGTACAATAGAGAATTGACCGACGTGGCAGCCAGTCTCTGACCTGCTTGTTACTGGCCGTTGGCCACTGGCTATCATACCGTAGCTACATCGCTTATCTGATCTTGCTTGGCTCAGTTGGCGGCGCACGTGGCACACAACCCAGCTTCTTTCTCCGTTTCGAGTTCGAATCTATAGACATTATAATTTTTTAATTTTTTTTTTATCATATAAACTAAACCAATTTAATTTTCTCCAACTGTATTATCTTTACTACTTTTTTTAGTTTTTAATATTTACATTAATTTATTTTTCTTTCTCTCTTCTATCACTATGTCGGGCATGGAGACGGATGAAGAAACTGCCTTCTCTGAAATTAGTGAAACTGATTCTCAGTACCTAACAAGGCGTACTCTTCAGAAACGTCTTCGTAATGTTGCACCCGGTTCCGCTGAGAACTCACCAAACAAAAAATAAAAAAAGTAAATAAAAAAAATCTACACCAGAAATCCGCAGTACACCTGCAGCCAAAAACGAAAATTTCAATACTTCAGCACCAACTATATTTAACGATAACTTACCTAACGTAACACCTTCCATTAATGCCACTCCTGAATCTACATTCAATCGTTCATTTACCGAGCATGTTCCACCTCCAATTTTCGCCAACTATATCTACGACTTCTTGGAGTTTGGTAAAGAAATATCAGAAGTCTTTGAACAACCGAATTTTAAGTGCTATACCAATAGAAACGATACCAAGATAACCACAACAAATAAAGACCACTACAAAAGTCTAGTTAAACATCTATCGGAGAAGAATTACGACTTCCACTGTTACCAACTAAAAGAAGATAAGCCGTATCGAGTCGTATAGAGGGGACTCCATTCCACTACTCCATCTACAGCCATCAAGAGTGACTTAGAGGAATTGGGTCACAATTTTCGCCATATTGCTAATGTGGTACACCCCACGGAAAAAATATCGACTTCCTCTATTTTTCATCGACTTAGAACCAGCTTCCAATAATGCAGACATTTTTAAAATTTCGAGGTTGGTATACTCTTGTGTACGTTTTGAGGAACCCCGACACAGGGCTGAAATTGTCCAATGCAGTAAGTGTCAGAATCTTGGTCACACAAAAGCCTACTGCCACCATCAAGCCAGATGTGTTAAATGTGCTGGCTCACATCTGATACCTGTCAGAAGACTCGAGAGACTCCAGCTAAATGCGTACTCTGTGGGAAAGAAGGTCATCCTGATAACTACAAAGGTTGCGAAATATACAAAAATATCCAACGCCAAAAAACCACAAATTCTTCATTAAAAGAGTTCAATCAAAACAAAGTGGTTCTAGGAGAAGAACTT
>NW_027105723.1:189179-193325 GCF_000696795.3 Halyomorpha halys
GGGCTCCACCAAACCATCAAATTCTTCCCGCATCCAATCTTTTCAATCCAAAATCCTACGTAAAATCCTTGATGCTCCTTAGTACGTCACAAATAAACTCATTCATAAAGACCTTAACATCCCATTCGTTGCTGATTTGACCCAAACCAGATATGCGTCATTTTATTCCAAACTCCTTAACCATCCTAATCCATTAATTCTTAATATTTCATCCTTAACAATCCCTGATAATCCTCCAAGGCGTCAGAAAAGAAGACGGCCACGAGACCTTCTAGTTTAAATTAATGTTAAACCACCAATGGGTGGTTCCTTCCCAAGATTTTCAAGTGTATATGAAACATACTACATATTTACCTATTGTATTATTTTGTACAGTGTTAAATTACAATAAATAAATAATTAAAAAAAAAAGTTATATTATTTATGTGTTTTAGTTAGAATTGCACACAGACTTCGACATACGGATGTTTTTCCATTGTCTATGTGTTTTTTAATTGATTGAATTGAATATATATATATAAGTTATATTTACAGACTGTGTAGTATAAATCTTAATACCTAACTGTCAACAACTCGAGAATCTATAAATGTAGGATTACTGATAGAATAAAGCAGTCTATTATCAGCAACCGTGAGTGGATTTTCTTGTTCCTTCTTTCCTTTTTGTTTTTGATTTTATAACCCGCTATCTCGTATCTGTTGCCGAAACCCGGGATCACGGATTACCGGATCAATGTTTATTAATAAGAAGAATCCCGTTTTTTCAGTCTAATTTTTTTTTTTTAGTCAAGTGAATTATCTTTTTTTTATATTATTTTACGACGACGTCTAATAGCATAGTAAGACTGGGCGTACTTAACCTGGACAATTTCAACGTGGGAAACCAACCACCTCCAGTAGAAAACATTCCACTACCCCCAGAAGTAGTTAACCAACCACCGGAGCTGGCCCCGCTACCGGAAGTCTCATTGGCAGGAGCTAACGCGACCACCTTAGAATGGGTCAAGGTCCGCACGGCGACGGCTCAAGACCTGAGGAAAGATGTTTCCGACCTGGAACGATTCACCGGTGAGATGGGGGAATTGAATCATTTCTTTAAAGGAGGGGACTGACTAATAGCTCGTATTGTCGCCAAGACGAACGAAAGTATAGAGTGAATCAAGGAGAATAGAGTGAATCAAGGAGAATAGAGTGAATCAAGGAAAACACAGGAGTAACCGAAGAAAAGACCGAAAATGCCACGGTTGCGGCAAGATCGGACACCTGGTGGCGCAGTGTCCACACACCAGGTGCTTTGAATGCGGTAACGAAGGACATATCGCGAAAAAATGCCCTTATATATACAGGAGGAGAGAAGCGAACCTCGGCGAGCCCATGGAGGTAAATGCCCAACGAGTAAGGAAGAACAGGGTGATAAGATCGGGAGGATCAACCACGGAGTCGCCAGGAGCTTCCGAGGCATTAGAGTCCGAGTTGGAGGAAGGGCATACTAGACGGGTGGACACACGGAGAGATCCCAGACAGGGATGGAGGCGGGCGTCTGAGAGTAGGAGATGCCAGGTCGACATGTGAGGAGAGTATCAGCGGAGAGGTGGCCGCATATTAGTGAGCTACAGCATCAAGGGGAAGCAGGGCGGCCTGCATATCATCAGCGTGGGAGGAGTGAGATGCCTCATCGACAGTGGGAGCTCGAACACCATCCTGAGCCAGGAGGCGTTGAGAAGATGGAGTGGCCAAGAGGAGACACCCCAGGTACAGGTATGTAGTTGCAAATTAATCACCTTGGGTGGACCCTGTAGCGTGTTAGGAGAGTCGAGGATGGGGTTAAGTAGATGGGGGGGGGTAAGTGGACACAAGCTTACTGTTCATGTAGTAAATAAAATGCCGAGATACTATGAAGTAATTTTAGGGTGTGATCTACTGGGAAAGGCGGGAGCGCAGATTAAGAACAAAGCGGGGCGCTGGAACATAAAAATTGGGAAAAGGCGATTCGTATGTCAGGGTCTAGAAAGGGATAAGAGCGTGAAGGTGGGAGCGATTAACAGGGAAGAGGATTGGAGAACTAGATTCATGCGCGAATATTGGGACATTTTTTTTAAGGACGGAGATGTGCTGGCCGCAACAGGAAAGACGGTGCACGAAATACCTTTAAAGCAAGAGAAAGTAACGTATGTGAAGGAACGACGGTACCCACAAGCGTTACGGGAACATATAAGGGAGGAGTTGGCGAATTTGAAAAAAACACGGCATAATCATTAACAGTACGTCACCCTATAATAGTCCCTTGTGGGCGGTTAAGAAAAAAGCAACAACGGGAGATAGCAAGGAAAAATATCACGTTGTGATTGACTACCGGAAGTTGAACGAGAACACGGTAGACGAAAGGTACCCCATTCCCCGTTTAGAGGACATACTGGACTTGGGGGATCAACCATCTTCAGCACCCTCGATCTGAAGGCGGGGTACCATCAGATTAAAATGCATCCCAAAGACCAGGCGAAGACGGCATTTTCATTCGAATGGGGTCACTACGAATTTACTAGGATGCCTTTTGGACTAAAGAACGCCCCGATCACGTTCCGACGGTTAATGGCCGAGTTTCTCCGTGGTAAAGACGAAGCCATGTGTCAGGTATACATGGACGACCTGATCGTCTTCAGCAAAATCAGGATCATTTAAGAACGGTCTTTCAAAGAATTAGGCAATTCGGCCTCAAGCTATCCGAGGAGAAGTCGTTGTTGGGACGGGAGCAAATTAGTTTTCTGGGACATACGATTTCGAGTATGGGGGTTAAACCGGACGCGGGCAAAGTAGAGGCACTCCAGAATATAGCGGTACCCAGGGATGTGAAAGGTATTAGGCGGCTATTAGGGGCCCTTAATTACTATAGAAGATTCGTACCGGAAATGGCCGAACATTTGGTCCCTCTAAATAATCTTTTGAAGAAAGGCAGTAGGGTAGTGGTGACACCGGCCATGGAAAGTAATATTAGAAAATGCATCATGAGGCAACAGCAGGAACCGATGCCAGTGAATACGCATTAGGAGCAGTGCTGTCCCAAGACAGTAAGAGAGGAGAACGTCCGGCGGCGTACGGAAGCAGGAGGCTAATGGACGCGGAATCGCGATACAGCGCTCTCGAACGGGAATTGCTTGGAATCGTCTGGGCTGTACTAATTTAACATGGAAATCGTGTATAAACCGGGTAAGGAGAATGTAATGGCAGACTGGCTCTCTCTCTCGCTATTGTTATTAACGCCGGTGGATGAGGAACAGGGGGAAACGGAAGGGGACGTGAGGCAATTCCTACGTGAATGGACGCCAGGAGAAGGAGAGACTTCTAATACGCAGACCCAAGCAGAGGAACATCAGACATCGGGAAACGAAAATTCTACCGGAGGAAGGCCATCTGAAATGGAGGAAGTAGGGGAAATTGTCAACGACAAGAAACATCAGATTGTATGGAAAACGAGGACCTCCGGAATGATGAAAGTTGAGTACTCTAGATATGGGCAGAGCTCTATTAATACCATATGGTCGGAACCCGGGGTACGCGAGGATCAGATATGCCGAGCACTCAACGATGCGTCGAAACCCGGTAAAAAATTTTACCTCTACGTGGGCAATTCCGTCATCCGGGACTTTAGAGACAAGAACTGATAGGGGTGGACAGGACCTTCATTAGATGTACAATAATGGTGGAAACTCTGCGAGATGAGGAGCGACAAAAAGAGGTCACTCTCGCGTACCATCAAGGGAAGACGAACCACCGCGGGCTAAGTGAAACGATACAGGCACTCATGCGACGCTTCTTCTGGTGGGGAATGAAGAAGACAGTACAAGAGGTCTTAGGCGGTTGTAATGTATGCCTTAGCACGAAGAATGACCGCCATCCTCCTAAAGCAGTGCAAGAAGAGACACCTACAGCCCATAGACCACTTTGTGACATCCAGATAGACTCCTTCACCTGGAAAGGTAGGGTGACAGCCATTGACCTCTTCAGTAAGGTTGCTATGGCGCATCAGGTGCGGGATAAGTCAGCCGGGGCAGTGCTGGCAGTGTTGAGGATATGGTTCCGATTTTATGGAGTCCCGGACCGAATATCGTATGACGGGGGGCGAGAATTCGACAATGCCGCGATAAGGGA
>NW_027105723.1:194753-195377 GCF_000696795.3 Halyomorpha halys
AGGATGGATAAAATAAGCTAATAGTTAAGGCTATAGATTTGCTAGAGATCAAAGTCAAATGCATACTGTAATTGGGAACGCTAGTATTTTAGTTTTATTAGGGATGTTTGCGTTAATTTAAAGAGAATTTAGAAAGTTTAATTATAATTCAAACACGGTTAGGTAAGCTTTCTATGAATTAATAAATCAAACGATAAAGTTGATGATTATTACACGATTTAAGTGTTTCAAACACATTTAGATTTTTTACTGCACGATTTTGGACGTTTTAGGTTTTTTATTGAATGCTTTTCTTTACTAAAATTTGGTTATCTCACGTATGCCGATGACACATGTGTGCTCGCTGTTAATAATAACCCATTAAACGTATCCCAAAATCTCCAGTCCCATATCACAGCCCTCGAAGCATGGTGTCGTAATTGGAGGATTAAGATAAATTCCAACAAATCCC
Source organism: Halyomorpha halys (assembly GCF_000696795.3). NCBI lineage: Eukaryota > Metazoa > Arthropoda > Insecta > Hemiptera > Pentatomidae > Halyomorpha > Halyomorpha halys. The sequence goes on from NW_027105723.1 coordinate 195,205, forward strand.
ATCAAGTTACCTTTACCCTACGTCGTAAACCTACTGACTGCCCTACAGTATACTTCAATAATGTTGCCCTTACCCCTGTTGAACAGATCCGCTACCCTGGACTACATCTGGACAAACGAATAACCTGGAATCCTCACACAAGACTGAGAAGACAGGAAACTGCACGCCGATTT
>NW_027105723.1:196167-199180 GCF_000696795.3 Halyomorpha halys
ATATGTATGTATATCAATGAGTAATGACGCATCAGTAGCATCCATAACTCTCGAATCCCACAACAAAGCTCTCGAGGAATTGTATCAAAACTGGAGGATTACAATAAATGACATCAAATTACCTTTAACCTTCTTCCTAAACCAATGACTCCCTGCCCTGTAGCATCCTTTAATAAAACTCCACATATCACTGTCACCACAGATCCTTATTCAAAACTGAAAAGATTGGGTACTGCTCGTCGATTCCGACTTTTACAACACATAATCCCAATTAACTTACTAATTACAAATTGGCCTAAACTTCCAATATATTACAAAAGATTCATTTATGTAACAAAATGGATGAAAATGCAAAAGGTTCACAAATATTGTTGAAAAATATAATTAAAAATAATACCTAAATACAATTTTTAAATTATATATCAATGAGTAATGACGCATCAGTAGGATCCTCAACTCTCGAACACCACAACATAACTCTCGAGGAATAGTGTAAAAATTGGAGGATTACAATAAATGATATCAAATTACCTTTAAACTTCTTCTTAAAGCAATGACTCCTTGCCTTGTAGCATCCTTCAATAAAACACCATATCAAAGTCACTAGTCAGATCCTTATTCAAATCTGAGAACACTGGATACTGCTTGTCGATTCCAAATATTACAACACTTAATCCCAATTAGCTTACTAATTAAAAAATGACCAAAACTTCCGACATATTACAAAAGACTCATTTATATGATTACAATAATGCCTATCTGCACTTACATAGTTGAGCTTAGGGGTTCAACTGAACCGTGGAATTCCTCGTGTATCCAATCCTTACAGTCCAAAATCCTTAATGCTTCTTAATTTGTCAGAAATAAAATCATCCATAATGAACTGAATATTAATTATGTTGCTTATTTGGCCGAAACAAGATATCGATAGCTTATTGTACAGTATTACTAATTACAATTTAACTAACTTCAGGAAAAATACAATAAAAGTTTTTACTTTTTGGAAACTGTCAAATTTTCAGTTAAGTTTTTGACTGAACCGATTTAAGTGTAAAAATCTAATTGAAACTAGGTAATTTCCTGTAAATAAAAACTTTATTATTTTAAGGCATCAACCACTTCGGGGTCATTATTGCCTTATATCCGAAATATTATTAGTTCTTATTGCCTTAATTTCTGAATCGAAATGTCAAACTATTGAAAAATGGGAACTTAAATATTATGGTTTTGAGCGATTCATAAATTCGAAAAGATTATTTACAGTATGTTTGTTATTCTGCAAAATTGAATGGAGGTCTGCCGGTAATTCATACAAAGGTTTGGGGAATTGGTTTGTTTGGTATTAAGAATTGAAAGAAAAATAATTTCTTTTTATTAAACATTAGTTTTAATTTTATTTAGTCAACATTTAAATTAGTAATTATTAAAGTAATAAGAAAGGCATTGAAGTGAATGAAACACTGAAAACCTAAAACAATCGGGGAAGGTTACGGAAGTAGAGGAGAGAACTTCAGTCTTCTCAGACAAAACATCCGACCCATAAATATATTTTTAATCCAAAATTTTCTACTCCTTTTTGACAAAAACAAAGTTCACCACTTCCGTTATCAGAAAGACTCTCCTCGGTTATCGCATTTCTCAAAACGTTAACAATTGACAATTCAGAAAACAATCATCCACCATGACGTCCTAAAACTGTTCTAGACCTGTGTAAATACATGACAAATAATACCGAACGAGTTGAATATAAAGCCCACTTTTCTCGTCTAATTCAAAATATGCCAGAATTCTTTATAGTCTATACAGACGGATCAAAATCAGACCAATCAGCAGCATCATACTTTCTAACTAATGACTCAACGTTCAAAATTAAACTCCACAAACTACGCAACAGATTCACTGCCGAACTAAATGTAATAGCAGAACCCCTCCACTTCTGTTTGTCTTTGCACTTAAACAACATAACAATAATTACAGACTCATTAAGTCATTTAAAAGGTTTAGACTGCATGTATCCTGAGAATCTAAAAAAAAGTAAAGCAATTTTAACTCCATCAGAAATGAGCAAACCTCTTGAGAAGGAAGTCAAAGATAAATAGCAATCTTTGTGGAATGAAAGCCCAAAGAGTAAATTAAAAATTATAAAAAAAATACGTCAAGATCTGGGGTACCTCCAGTCGCAAATGCCATAGAGAGGAGGTTGTACTGATCAGGCACAGAATAGGTCACACGAGGCTCACCCACTCCTATCTTATTTCAAAAGAAACGCCTCTGAACTGCTAGTATTGCAACAACAACTTGACCATAAGACATATTTTCAATAATGCCCATATTTCACACCACACCTCAATAGCTTAGGACTAAACCCAGATATTTCAAAAAACGCTCGGAGACGATGACAAAACAATAGAATTAGTATTTCAGTTTTAAAATCAAAACATTTACTGTTAACATATATAAAAAAAAAAATAAAATAAATAAATAAATAAATAAAAAATAATTAATCAAATTAAAAAATAAATAAAATAAAACAGACATAAGCAGAGTTAAATAAAATATAAATCGTGTTGATGACCAATGAAGTTTGGCGCCACTAAACAAAAACAAATAAACAAACTTCAGCCTCACAATGATCGCCATGCAACGCTTTTCTTCTCTCAGATTTTTTTTTGGGCAGGTGGTATGATCACTGGTCTCGGTATTAACATGTACTGCCACAAAGTGTCATCACAGAGGGCAGAGTAGAAGCAGGCGGTGGGAGGACAACACCGCAAGCATTTTTTTCGCACGTAAGATCATGCCGCATTTCACAGTTCGCATTCCCCCAGAGACTTAGGTATTATTTAGTTTTATTACTGTTAATTTTAAATATAGTTTCCTATCTATAATCAAAATGATCCCCAAACCCCAAAAGCCGCCAGAACACACATCCTCTTCCCGTCCCATCTCTCAATTACCGATCATGGGAAAAATCCTCGAAAAACTTATTTTGAAACGCCTATACCCCATCCTA
>NW_027105723.1:200170-211847 GCF_000696795.3 Halyomorpha halys
TAACCTTGCTTCCTCTTCCATTCCTGGCAATCCTCCGAGGCGCCTGAAAAGAAGATGGCCTCGTGACCTTATATTGTAAACTGTTTTTAGTGTTCTACTACTGGGTAGTTTCTCTACATCTTGTATCATATCATTATGTCATTATGATCAAATTTACTTGTTGTATTTTTTATACAGTTGTAAATATCAATAAATAAATAAATAAAAATAAAAAAAATATAATTTCCATTTGATATTTATTTTTATTTTTTTTTCTTGATTTCCATTTCATATTAAATTAAAATTACAGGGTATGAAGCGCTTTATGCAACCTGAATCAAACAAATCAAAGGTAAGTTCGGCGACTCTACTTTAAGGACAGGGTAGAGGCTGCGAGCGAATAAGTTTTCGCCCTTCTTCCCAATATTTGGCAATCATTAAAGATATGTTTTACGGTAAGTTGCGTTCCGCAAGTCTGGCAGGTGGAGCGCGGGCCATAAGGTACCGTGGGTCAGGCGCGTAAGATCAATTCGAAAGCGCGTCAAAATCACCTTCTCTCTGCGCACATTTCTAGTGGATGATATCCAAGAGGAAAGGATGATATCCACTTCTGATTTCCCGCAGTTTATTGTTAGTACAATATGCCCACATTTGATGCCATTTAAATTAACCTCTCTGCTTAATGAAGGTAATGAAGTCATCGATAGGATCTTCGCGATATGGAATTAATTCAGTAATCGCGGCCTTTGCAGCCCAATGAGCCAGTTCGTTACCAGCTAATCCGCAGTGTCCAGGGGCCCTTTAAATATATTTAAGAGGCCTTTAAATGTTTTCTTTCTAAAGTTAGTACTTAGTGTATGTACTTAGCCCTACTGTGAAACATCGATATCTATGCTTGATTTATCATGATAAACTTCCCTATCATCCAAACCTACTTGTATCCTCTTCAATTCCTGATAATCGTTCTAGGCGCCTGAAGGAAAGGGCATCGAGACCTCCTATTCCAAAACTTAATGAAGTTCTGCCAATGGATAGGTTCTCCATAGATCTTTGTTATGCCATTGTATTATAATTCACATGGCTTTTAATAACTGTATTTTTTAATAAATGCAGTTGTAAATTTTAATAAATAATTAAAACTATTTAAAAAATAGTTATGGAACTGTTAACTCAAACGTTTGGAACGTTTTTTTATGAGGGAGTAGACAGTATAACTAAGAATTCATTATAAAACCTGCTACCAAACATAGATGAAAACATTTTGAAATGACTTTCAAACAGCGGACAATTTAAAAGTCAACTTAAATACAGTAGGGTGTCGATTTTGTGAACGTCAATTATCTGAACTTGCTTGGAAAATAAACAAGAGTCGACATTGCAGTTCCTACCAAATAAATTTAAACAGATTTTTCTCCAGATTTTAATTTTTTTTTTATTTTAAGAATTGAAACTAATTTCATTGTTTAATAATCGTCTCTAAGGGGTTTTGAAATATTTGGGTTTAATCCTAAACTATTGAAGGATGACGTGAAATATGGGCATTATTTCTGGAAGATATGACTCATTGTCATATTGTTGTTAAGATATTTACATCTCGGGGCGTTTGCTATGAGGTCAGATAGGAGTGGGTGAGCCTCGTGTGATCTATTCACAGCCTCTTTACGACATTTACAGCTGAAGGTACTCCTGGACTTGACATAATTTCTAATAATTTTTAGTTTACTTCTCGGGCTTTCGTCCCACAAATATTGGCTTCTATCTCCTATTTCCTTTTTGAGGAGTTTGCTCATTTCTTAAGCTTTACCCTCGCGATTCCTACGATACGGTTATAATTATAAATGTGGGCCAAAAACAAACAGAAGTAATGGGTTACTGTACTTGCATTGAGTTCGGTAGTAAATATGTTGCATAGTTTGTGGAGTTTAATTTGTACATTGAATCATTTTTTACAAAGGATGATGCCGATGATCGGACTGATTTGGATCTGTCTGTGTAAATTATAAGTATTCCGGCATGTTTTGAAAAAAAATGAGAAAAGTGGGTCCGGTATTATTTTTAGAGTATTTGGCAGGTATAGAATTGGAGGGTGATTAGTTTCGGATTTTTCAATGATAGTAATTTTAAGAAAAGAGGCTGCCAAAAAGATTCTTTCTGATATTTGAAGTGTTGAATTTCGTATTTGTTAAAAAGGAATGGAAAACTTTTAAATGAAAATATAATCGTGTCAGATATTTTGTCTGTGTATGTAAAGTATATGTGGATGTAATTTAAATATAATGAAGGCTATGTCTGTATATATAACATATAAGTGGATGCGATTTAAATATATTGAAGACTATTTCATTCTATTAGCCCAATGAATGTTTTCACACTGACAATGGTAATCAAAAATTTGTACCAGTCAGTTTTAAACTGTCAGTTGTTAAGTGTTGATATTCGTGTATTTTACGTAAAATTTAAGTATGTCAAGAAAGAGAAAACGCCCAGCGCTTTTATTAAAAGATCAAATGGGCGTTTTTACAAATGTTTATTTTTTTAACTAAGAGCATGTTTAATACAATAAGAAATAGTAATTATTTGATACAACCTTTTTACACCGTATACAACTTGACTGTTTGGCACTTTCTTTTTTTAAAGTAAATTTTGATTATCCGAACAACAAACGACCCCGTTAGTTTGAATAATCGACGCTCTACTGTAAAATATTTTTCGAGCATCACTAAGCTTTTATGTTGATAGTAATAACATTTCTTTTTAAACAGACACAATGCTACAGTACTGTACAAGAGCCCAAGAGGCGAAAAAAATCAGTTTTTTCATCCTAATTTTTTATTCCTTTAACAAAAACTATGTATAATTACTAGTCAAAATTAATGAGTCTGCCAAGCATAGGTAGGGGGAATAAAAAATGGTGGTAGTTTCAAAACGTTAAAAAAAAAAAAAAAATTCATTCGGAGCTCTGTGTCTTTAAAATTACCAATTCTAGAAAACCAAAATGCAACAATTTTGATTTATGTAAAATTATATTTCAGGAAAAACAAGAGGTACAGATGTCTGCCAGCACTCAGATTAAAGCTAGATAAATGCACTATAATGTATTTTATGAAGTTTATCTTCACAGGAGTAATATTTTTTTTTATGTAATTTTCCAAAATGAATACACTACTACTTTATATTACGTTAAACTAGCTTTAATTTGAGTGCCAATTAACATCAATAGTTTTTGAGATATAGATTTTTCAAATAAATTCACTAACTACTGTTTTTTCAGTGCATTCTTTTAGAAATGTTGCGATTTAAAAAGCTATATCTCGCGAACTATTGAACATAAATATACCTATTTACACTACTTTAAATGATGTTCCCTTATGTTTTCTAGAGCTGGGCCCTGTTTCGTAAATAAGTACAAACTAATATTATTAGTCTTGTAGATTTATCTTAATTCAATTACACAGACTTGTACAATAGTAACTTGTACTTCAGTATTTTTTAATTCCTGTAATATCACTAATAGTCCTCCATATATGAAAAAAATAAGTATTAGTATTATTAGTACACTAGTTTCTGCACTTGTACTATCAACTAATACTATTAGCTTTCATTATGAAACAGGCCCCAGGTGGTAAGCTCCGAATGAAAAATTAATTTTTTTTTAACGTTTTGAAACAGCCGCCATTTTTAAATCTCCCTAACAATACTCGACAGACTCATCAATTTCGAATTCTAATAATACATAGTTTTCATTAAAGTAATAAAAAATTGGGGTGAAATAACTGACTTTCTACCCCCCTTCCCCCACCTCTTGTACTATCATGTGATGTGCGCAACGCACTAGCTTTGTAGATGAGTAACTCAGTGGACGAGATTGATATCGAGTAGACACTGACCTTGGACAAGGAGCGGAGGCTTGACAAGCTCTGACGAAACTCAGGTCGAAACGTTGGCGTGAATAAATCATTTTTTAGATTAATTTTTATTAATATATTCTTGTTTGAGAGTGGTTTAGTTTATTTAAAAACAAACTTGATCCTTTTTTTCTCAACTTTTCATAAAAAAAAAATTGTATAATGTTATTATGATATTATTTTAATGATTAATTTATTGAGAGATGTGACAAAGGCAATTAGCCGGCATTTTTAAGATTTTTAAAAAAGAAAATGACAGCAAAATAAAAGTAGGGTCAAAGAAATCAGTATGTAAGTGAAGGAAATAATGAAATTGTTATATAAAAATAATTAAAAAAAAAACTTTTTGTAGGTATCCTTGAGAATGACTTGAGGGTCGAAACGTTGGAAGGTTTTAAAAAGAATAAAGTTGAGAAAAAAAGGATCTAATTTGTTTTTAAATAAAATAATTTTTTGTTTATTTATGTTATTTTTGCTGACCTTCTTCTCCAATAATTAAAATAAGTATATTGATATCAATGGTATTTACTGTGCAATATGTATACGTAAAAAATTATTAAAATAATTCAATCTTCCAAAAAAAAAAATGTTTACATCCATAAACAATAAAAATAAATCAATTTTTCACTAGGTACTTTCTTACTTTATTGAATGTCAATGATTTTTCCTCACCAAATTACTATATCTGCCTGTAGTTTTTCTTAACTTCACTTAATGACCTCGATTAATTATATCATGATTGTAATTAGCTATATATATATGCACACACTTATATAAGTATACATTTATATAGATATACTTAGATCTTTAGTTTTATCGTATTCTTATATAATTTTATCCTTTAATTGCTCTTTACCTTCAATACATCTTTCGTTTATTGTATCCTTCATATTAGAATATAATAAAAGAATACTACATAATTTGAATCACTTTATACCTCTTATGAATTCATTAGCTAATTACTATAATAAAAATAATAATTTATTAATTTTTTTATGAGGCAACAAATGAAGTTAGCCTGTGAGATACATGAAATAAATAATCAATTGTAGTAATGTTATAAAAATGGTAAGTTAAAGATCGTTTATATAACGTAATAACAAACAACATACCCAAACTGGGCTATCTACGTTAGAATAAAATAATACAACAAAAACTTCACTTCATATTTAATAATATTAAAAAACAAAACAAAAACTATACCTCCTTGTGATTGCGATGGTAGGTGTCCAGCTCTAAGCAAAAGGTTCTGTGTTACATAAATAAAAAAAAAAAGTTTAAGTTCGAATCCTGAGGGCACAGACAGAAATTCATACAACTGATTTTGGTTAATAATGGTTTCAGTACGTATCGGATTCGGTTCTCGTAATACGCACCGGCTGTTTATGTTGTAAGGCTTACCTTCTTATCTATATCTTATATACAATAATAATGCTGGTAGCTTCCAAAGGATATCTTATTGTTTTGGTACTTGACCTTGGCCTTGATAATAACATGATATGCTGTCGTCCAGGGCTTATTGTTAGTAGTATTTTCAGTATTTATCGGAGACTCTGAAGAAGCTTTTTCATAATTTCATCATTCATTAATTTCTTTTTATAACTATTGTCGTCCTTATATAACCTTTCAAATTCCATCTCTAAATTATTTTGTTTAAATTGTGTGTTAGCTTTATTGTTAACTTAGAAGTGAAGATGTTCTGTCACGAAACCGAAACTCTTCTAATTTTTCACTTACTTTTTTATGTTTGGTTGTTTAGGCTGGAGGTACATTCGGTGATAGCCTACCCTCGCCCAGAGTTGTAATCATCTCTTCAATCTCCGATATATGATATTTACTATCCTTCATTTTGAAAAATTTGTTTTTCTATGAAACGGTGCGGTCAAAACCTCATAATCTATTAATAGATGAATATGAGCTTTCATATATGAAATTTGTTTTTCATAAATGTTTTCTTTTTTTTTCATAGTCTTTTCTTTTTCTATTTTGCCTTTTCATTAATTTTTTTTCCAAGCCTGTAACAGTTGTTGAGTTTTTTGTTAAACTAATATCCCAGCGTCGATATGAAGTGGAATCATCTTTTTCGGGAAAATTGGACATTACTATATAATTTTTTTCTTTCTTTTATCACTAAATAATGTATTCTTTGTCCAGCCTTGTTTTTTTACGTATTTGAGCTTACGTTATTAACGATGTTACGTTTTCCAAAAAAGTGTGCATTTTTTGTAGCGATTCTTTTACTGTGTCTTGGTTTCGTTATTGTTGTTTCGAATTTTCATCAAAATTGCTTGAAGTGTAGCATATTCCATTATTTTATGAATTTTTGTTTGTTTTAAAATACTTTTTATTTAATGATATACATTACAATCTGCCAGACAGTTGTGGGCAATAGGTAATAGTGATGAATGATCACTTTCATACTAAAATAAAATAAAATATAAAAAAGAATATAAATAAATAAAAGGAAAAAAAAAACTCCAAAAAATTTTTACAATATATACAAACAGAAGGATAAACAAAATTAACATAATCAACGTATTTGTATGAAAAACTAAATAAATAAAATAATATAATCTCTAGTCAAATTTACACTCGTATGTACAATATTTACAGAATCGACCTGAGAATCCCTGAGCCCACTCTATCCCCCACGTGTGAAGGGTAGAGCAGAGCTCAAAAGATCCCAGCACTCTGTAAAAAACTAAAAATATTTACGAAACAGACAATTTTGTATTGATCATAAATTTTATCGTTTAATTTATGGTATTTATATATGGAAAGCTTATCTAAACGTGTTTTTGGGCGAACTTTAGTTTTATCACAAATAAATTTTGCTCAACTCAGGCTGTCTATTTAACTTTATTGGTTATAATATAATTTTGTTTACATAAAGATAATTATGCTAGTTAATTATTTTTTAATATAATAGATCCTAATCCGAAGTTATAGAGTGGTTAACCTTAATAATTATGCCAGTTAATTATTTTTTTAATATAATAGATCCTAATCCGAAATTACAGAGTGGTTAACCTTAATAATTATGCCAGTTAATTATTTTTTTAATATAATAGATCCTAATCCGAAATTACAGAGTGGTTAACCTTAATAATTATGCCAGTTAATTATTTTTTTAATATAATAGATCCTAATCCGAAGTTAGAGAGTGGTTAACATTAATAATTATGCCAGTTAATTATTTTTTAATATAATAGATTCTAATCCTAAGTTATAGAGTGGTTAACCTTAATAATTATGCCAGTTAATTATTTTTTTAATATAATAGATCCTAATCCTAAGTTAGAGAGTGGTTAACCTTAAATTAAAACACTATTTTCTATAATCCTTATACTCTCAACTTTTTTGTACTTTCCGACGTTTCAGCCCTCATGCCATTATCGAGGAGACAAACGTATTATATTGTTAAACCAATTAAAGTAGAAAATCCCAGTTCTAACTTGTTAAAGATTGTTAACTCGGCCATTTAGCCTGCATTGGGGAAATCTACATTAATTAATGTGACAATTCAATTATAAGGTTGCCTCCTTGATAATGGCCTGGTGGCCAAAACTTCAGAGAGTATAAAAACGAAGTTGAGTGTCAAAGGATCAAAGAAGATTTTGTTTTAGTTAATATTCCTGTTAATCTAATAATGTGCTTTGCACAGATTTATTCGATTTATCCATAGCAACTTTAATTAGGTTAATTTATTAAGTTATGAATACATTTTTTTAAAATTTTAGTTGATTTTTTAGATGAAATTTGTTATATCATTGAACCTATACTGCTGTATGAGAAGATGGTACTGGGACCCCGACCATCTTCTCCCCTACAGTCAACTATCAACACCTCATTATACAGGTTTAGCTGTGTTTGCTAGGCAGCATGAAATTGTTTCTTCAGCTATTTTAATAATCATTCACAAGACAGCTAAAATATTTTATATAAATTACAAGGTCAGTTTGTTTGACCGAGTTAGGAGAATCGGGACAAAGAATGTTGCAACGATGGGAATTTATTGCAGATAGGGAAATGGAGAAGTTTGGATCGATACGGCTATGGTTTGTAACAAATTTTGGACTTGTAGCAGCACTAAGTTTATGAAAAAGATCGATGGATAATGACAGCATTGCCACGATGTGCCGTTCCGTCTGGGTGGTCCGTACGATTAATTTGGTACTGAGGTATATTGATCAGTCGTCAACTGGAATTGATTGCAGACAGGATTGATCGTCCACAGGGACTGGTGATTCTAGCTCCCAATTGTTGTTTTTTTTTTGCATTCAGGTTTGCACCTAGAAGGGAATGGTGTCCAAGAAAATCGAGGAAGGAATGGAATTGAGGCTGGGAAGTGGGAATTCTGGGTGAAGAATAACCCGCTACAAGTGTTATGAGAAAGAAAGAAGTTTAGATCGATACGACTGTGTTTGTAGGAAAATATCAGGACTTATTGATGTGAAAGGGATCGGTTGATAATGACAGCAGTGCCACGATGTGCTGTTCCGTCTGGATGGACCGTTCGATAACTTTGGTACTGAGGTCTATTGGTTTCTTGGAGGAGGGATAAGGTTGGACACAAGATTTGTTAGTAAAGAAATGAGCGGAGTAATAAGAGATCTAAATTCAGACAGGAAAGAAGTGAAGAGGTTTGTGAGATCAGTGGCGTTAGGAGGAGAGGGGATACAACTGACGAGATTGCTTTTGAGTAGTGCATATAGCTTGAGGACTCTATTATCTCTTACATCTGCAGCTACCATGTGGGGAACCTACTTTCCGACAAGCAGAGAGCCCTGCCCCAGTGGAGGCGTCATTTCTATGATTTCAATGAGCGACCTTTGGAACTCGATAAGGAATTAGGGAGAGAAGATGAGGAACACAAGGAGAATAAAACAGATGAAGAGCCACCATTCGATTATGAGATTCTCGATGCCATCAACTGAGAAGTAATAAGGCTCCGGATGATGATAGACTCTCCGCAGAAATTATCAAGTGCGGTGGGAACGAACTGGTGAAGAATATCCAGGATCTCCTCATCACCGTTTGGACAGATGCAGTTCTACATGGGTCCAGTCACTCATCTGTCCTGTATTTAAGAGGGGTGATCGACTAAAGTGATCTAACTATAGAGGGATCTCCCTCCTGTCTGCCTCATACAATGTCCTGTCAAACATTCTCTTGGAGCGTTTGCTACCCAAGTAAATTCATTGCCAATTTATTCTCACAAGAGTTGTTTTTTACTATGCTCACCCTAAACGATGGCCTATCTCCTCTCCTTCTCTCCGGCATTCTTAGCCCGTCCGCTTCATCTCGGCAACCAGTGTAATTTCCCGTCTCTCCCCGGCTCTAGTCCGTCCGCTTCATCTCGGCAACCAGTGTAATTTCCCGTCTCTCCCCGGCTCTAGTCCGTCCGCTTCATCTCGGCAACTAGTAAGATGGCTCCTATCTTGACAGTTCTAGTCCGTCCGCTTCATCTCGGCAACTAGAGCTGCACCTAACCTTATCAGATTACTGGTCCGTCCGCTTCATCTCGGCAACTAGTAAGATGGCTCCTATCTTGACAGTTCGTCCGTCCGCTTCATCTCGGCAACTAGAACTGTTACTCTACCTTAGACTCTCTCACTTTGACCTCCTCTACCTGAGTCAGTGTCCAGGGCTTATCCCCTGGGACGGCCCTTCCTTTCTTACCTATTATTGAATAGCCTTGTCGTGGGCCTTCTGTAAAGTGTATATCAGGCTGGAGAACCGCCTAAGATCATATAACCTCGACAACGTTTTACCTTCCCCCAACAGTCACTTACCTTGATATCAACATAATTCTCTTTATAACACAAATTTCCTAAAGATCCTTTAAACAATTTATAAAAAAAACTGACAATGCATAATTTTACAGTTACTATGTTTTTTGACTTAATGCCTCAAATTTATGTGTTCCATTACTAAAGCATAGTAAAAATCAAACATGCCTAATATACATCCTAATTAATTACTGCAATAAGCAAGGGGCATATGCTATATAAAATTGAGTCATTATGTTATTAAACACTGTTACAAAATAGTAAAACAAGAATTACTTGTACTATCTTGACTTATATTAGTGGAGGTGGTTGAGTAATATCTGACTCCATTAGATGATATTAGGTACTCTTCTTGACCTAAAGGCCTCGGCTATGCGTGTTCAATATAGGTAAGGTAGTTGATTAGGAGTTGAACAGATATGATGAGACTTATGCGGTGACAGCCATAATTTCTCACAATATGGTAACTTCGTCCTACCGAGTGCTATCCCTGTAAATACGAAGGGGATATGAGGCCCAGTGGAGAGCTAACCTCCGGGTTCTACCAAAATATAAACAGTAGAGGAAGGATGATGTGACCAAATGAAACCAGTACGAAATAAGACTCTTCTTGTCAAAAAATGAGTTGGAAGAATTCAATGTATGTCTTATTTGCTGTCCTAATAAGGTACTGGTTGAGCACTATCGGTGGAGTATTCTTTTTGGATAATTTTATTTATTAAATCAACATATTTAGAATTAAGATGGTAATTACATGTTTATATACAACATTATAAAATTATTTACATTTTACTAAATAAATGAACACAATAAATGGATAGATAATACATAGGTAGTGCTCCCAGGCGAAATGAACTGAAGCTCTTCGCTTTGACGGGAAACTATATAGGCTTTGGCGGGTATAATAGTTACAGTCTAGAGCAGCAGATAGCGTGTCGCTACACATTGTTCCATCACAGGGGACAACCGAGTGCTAAGGATTGATAACGAACGATATTATTAGCACTCAACTCTTGGATAAAGTTCGAAGGGAAGGTGGCAGATCTTAACACTGTATTAAAGCTGATCTTGCGGATTTGGAATTTGAAGATTGTCAGTTGAGGAAGATGTAGGCAGTAATGGAGGTATGAACATTAGACCTTTGGATCCGCTAATTTTTTTTTTCTATTTATGTTTATTACTAAATAAAACACCAAACAAGTGGAAGAGAGCAAAAAAAAAAGATTTATTTACGGTACTTAAAAAAATCTTATAAACATAATCACATTTTTTCTTGTATTTTCTTCACAAGCGTTTTAACATCTTCTGCAATATTTTCTTTTATTCCCGCTTGACTGAATACACTAATGTTGAGTCCTTCTTCACCTTTTGTTTCCAAAATTTTCCTCATATCCATTGCGTCATCAGTTTTAGAACTGTCTACTGCATAGCAACTAGGGAAATATGCCAATATGCAAAAAGACAGACGCTCCATGTTTACTTCAATTTCATTCAGGCTGGGCTTGGACCCTTGGAAACCAAACCTGTCCAGAGAACTGGTCAGGGAGTCGTGGTAGAATTTAATGAGACTTTTATAATTTTGGCGACGTAAGTGTGGTTTGATGCTTGTGTATATGTAGTAGATCACATCTAAACATGGGCTATTGTAGTGAGGAAGCTGGAAGTCTATAAATCTAAAATTAAAAATAACATTATTTTGATAAATATTCTCTTTTTTTAATCAAATGATCAAAAGTATTGTACTCTTTTAATAATCCTACCAATAATAAAATGGAGAGAATACGGTAGGTTGCGGTCAGTGACCAACATCAATATGTAAATTTTTTTTTTAATTATTTATTTATTGTAATTTACAACTGTACAAAATAATACAATAGGTAAATATCCATCTTCTTTTCAGACGCCTCGGAGGATCAGGGATTGTTAAGGATGAAAGATTAAACATTAATGGGTTAGGATGGTTAAGGAGTTTGGAATGAAAAGACGCATATCTGTTTTGGG
>NW_027105723.1:213608-214175 GCF_000696795.3 Halyomorpha halys
TTCTTTTGTTTTTAGTGGAATTTTTAGGTCAAGTACGTTTTCAGGATCAGTCCGAAAATTATTCCAGTTTACCTGTCCTGTAACCATTGAAGGGGTAGAGGGTCTAGGAATAGGATTAGAATGGATGTGAAGTAGAAACGGGATGTAAAATTTAAAAAAGGAAAGTATAAAGGGTGAGGACAAATAATTTATAAATATTTAAAGGAACAAGAATTTAACAATAAATTAAAATATTCATTTTAAGGCCCAAACCAGCCTTCTCCACGAATTCGATTTTCCTGATTTTTGATCTCCCACGTGGTGACTTGCAAACTATACTGGATTTTTCGTTAGAATCTCTCGCGCGTACCTGTTCGAGCCCAGGTGTCGCAGCAGTTTATTAGGGCTGACTTTATCATGGCATTGTACACCCTTATTTTAACATTTTTAGGATATAATTCCTTCTCCATTATATAACTCTATATTTTTATTTCTTTAATTCTGTTATATTTCATCCAGATTTAATTACCTATATATACGTTTTATTTCCCACTTCTTTTATTACTCCGTTTTGAATAATTTTCATTA
>NW_027105723.1:214505-220297 GCF_000696795.3 Halyomorpha halys
TTTTTATATATACATATATTTACTAATAAGATTTTCATATGTATTTTTTTATATCTTTCTTCCTCTTGCTTAATTTTATAATACTTCAATATTTATTTTTTTCAATACGAAATATGTATCTATAATATTATTTATTTTCTAATCACTCTGTATATCCTTTTATACACTGATTGTTATCTTGTCTCTTCTTGTTCATAGCCCCTATAAGCCTTGAAGTTCTGACCAAAACGTTAGCACTAATAAATTATTTTTACTATTTTTGTTCTTCGCTGACCGCACCCCCAACCATTTTCTTCTTATTGTTTACTTTTAAATGTATATATAACAAAAACTTATCCATTACCTTATTTCAGTAGGGTTTCCTTCCCAATTATGTTTGAACATCATGTTGTTGTTCCAAAGGTCACCATGGTTGAGGCATCTGAAAATGTCTTCACCAAAGTTGACACAGTTTTTCATTCTTCTTACAAACTCCTCGAAAGTTATTTTACCCAGCAGATCAGCAGTTTCAGCCCTGTAATAAATTAATAATGTTATACATTTTCTGAGAAGCTTTTATTATTAACAAAGAAGAATTGTGCAAGTCTTGAAACTTCTGAATGTGAAATAATTTATTAAAGTTGTATTAACATGAAAGTTGTATGATTAGGAACTAGGATAAATAAAATAAGCAAAAGCTTGTGGTATTATAACAATAAAAAAAATAATAATAAAATAAGTAATAATCACATTTATGCTATTAAGTGCTATGTTTTCACTCTCGACCAGAAGATCCCCGAGCCCACTCTTCGAGATCTGAGCCAAGTACTCTCACCCGAAAACATTCTACATAAGCGGAGCATCTGGCCATTGCAAGAACTAACCAAATTAATTTTTTTTTTTCTTGAGTTCAAGAACATCGGTTATGAAGTTACACTTATTCTATATAAATAATAATACCAAAAAATAAAATGCGGGGGCCATATATAGCATGAGTTAGTATTGCTTCTTTACTATTGTTTCGTTATATTTCTTTTTATCCTTTAAAATGAATTAATAATTTCGAACAATTCCTTTAACTAGAAACGCTTGGATTGCTGTAAAATAGTAAAATACATGTTTTATTGTTTTCGGTGCATCTGTTTATATACATTCGAACAGCTGATCTTCTCCGTCAGCTGACATGACATGACTCAGACTGTAACTCCCCCCCCCCAACCAGGTTACGAACAAACCTCGCAAATTAATACTATACAATATAATAACATGAAAACAAATTAACAATAAAAGGTTATAACAGAATTCAAGATAAACTCAGCGAGATGATGGAGACAATCCAAGTACAGGGTCGGATGCTATTCCTATCCATGGTACTGAAGATTCAGTTAGCAAAAGAACTGGGGAAGAAAGAGGGAATGCCCAGAGATCGCTCGTTTGTGGACTATGTTCAAGATCTCATAGATACAAGCGCTAGAGAGGTGGAGGCCCAAATGGAAGTAGAGGATCCGGGATGGACTCGGATAGAATATCATCGGCCAAGAAACATGCCAAACCCTTAGAGAAGAAGAGAACAAAGATATGGTAGAAGAGAGGGAGAAATGTTAACACAGAAAATAGAAGGAGCCAAGATAAACCCAGAAACAATAGTCGGTGGGAAGACCACAAGTGCCATGGGTGTGGTAAAACTGGACACCTGGTAGCACAATGTCCCCTCACCCGATGTTTTGAATGTGGGACAGTGGGACATATTGCTCGACAGTGTCCCTATATGTATTGGCGGAGGGAGCAAAATGTTCCTGAACCGGTGGAGGTCAATGCTCAGAGATTACGGAGCAGAAACTGAAGAAGGGGACCATGAGCAAGAGGATAGCCAGCAAGGCAAGAGGAGGACTTGGAGACGAAAAGGAGAAGCAGCAGCTAGAACACGAGGAGAGTACCCACAGAGGGGCTACCGCACGTTGGATATCAACCATATGAGTGGAGAACACGTTTGCCTATAATAGAGATTGCAGGAGTAAGGTATCTGGTAGACACCGGTAGTTCCAGTACTATAATGTGTAGAGAGGTTGTGGAGAAACTATGTAGTGGAAAGAGAGCACACGGGATTCAGGTATGTCAGTGTAGGTTAATCACCCTGGGTGGCCCTTGTGTAGTAGAGGGGAAGGCGGGAATAGGTTTGAACCATTAGGGATTTATTTAGGGAATCTTGAAAGTGCATATAATATATACACCAGTGGGTGTGATTTTTGTTTCGTTCGTTCGGAAGAAGTGCTTTACTTTTGTGTTAATTTTATTTATTCTGTATCGTACTATTACGTTTAGTGCTTAAAAACCTTGATTCTGTACGTTAGTATGTCATTTTTTTTTCTTTTTCGATGTATTGTTCCTTCTTTTTTATTTATTTTTGTGTTTCTGTAGTTTACGAATATTATGTCATAAACTGGTAGGGGGGAGTTATAATACGACAAGGCGTATTGTTCACCTTAGTACTCCCTACCCATGTTAATAAACAATCAAAATGTATATAAGACGCATTAAGAGGAAGAATAAAACGGTGTTATTTCAGTAGTCTTGCGTATTGTTACTCTGCCCAGTTTCTTACTTTTTTTTTAGAGTTTCTCTTCCGACAACGCAGTTATATATAAATGTGCTGAACCCAATAAAGTCAGTCAGTTACCGAAGTTCAAGCGTGTCATATCTTTTACCCTTTTCTCTTTTTTAACATTTTGCACTCGCCGATACTTAAGTGATGCCAAAACCCGGAATCTTTGGATACCAGAACAATTTTTACTCTCAAAAAAATTGTTTATTTCTTTTTTATTGTTCTCTCTGATATATGGCAGGTAACGGAATAGTGAGAGCAGCAGTTTTAATATTGAAGATTAGAACACCAACCACTTGCAGCAGACAACCAGCCTGTAGCTGTAGTCAACCCGGAGATTGAGCCATTACCTTCATTAAGTCTCTTTAGGGGAAGCTCATGCCACGACGCTAGAATGGATTAAGGACCGTACAATTAAGGCATCCGCCCAGGCCCTGAGGAAAGCGGTGTCGGACTAAGAAAAATTCATCGAATAAACTGGAGAAAATCTCCTTACTCTTACCATTCCTCTCCCCAAGTGGCTCTCATCCCCTTTACCAGCGCCATCACTCCACCAAACACAATAGTCCTGCAAAACTCCTTGTCGTAGAGGTAGGGTAAAGGTTTGTAATCATCCTTAGAAATGTGTCCTCTCTCTTCTATGACTTTAGCCATCGCGTGGAACCTCCCAAGGCTCCTCAGTACTAACCTGGCGTGCTCTATGTCCTGCAGTTCGGTGCGTTTGACAGTACTGAATCCTGAAGCCTGGAAAATTATTAAATATTGGTGAAATTATAAACAATAATAGTCAAGTGTACGGGAATTAAAAAAAAAGATTAAATGAAATTTAAGAGATTTAATCCTGTTGGACAAAAAACTTTACTGCTAAGTTAACGTGATCTTGGACAAATCACCTGCTTGTAAAAACGTAATTTTAAAAACAGTACTTTTTTGTCGAGATGGTTGATGAGTGTGAAGAGGAAACGGCTTTCTATTCTGTGAAAGTGATTTCTGCTTCCTAGAGGGCAGCACATCATATGGCCCAGGATAAGTAGGCATAGAGGCCCAGAGGAAAAGTGCTATGAACTCCTCTGCCACATGCCAAACTAGATTTGAATTAATAAATGGAATATGATCCGGGTGCGATAAAAAAAACAAACAAAAAAAACTCAAATATTGACAACTATTTTAATGAGCAAACTTTTCGCCCCACGTTGCAGGGCTTCGTCAGGGCTTTTTTGGGAGGAGTCAAAATCGGAGTGAGCTAGTTTTTTTAACTTTAAGCTCTAAATAGTTTCCCACTGAAAAAGAAGACTCCATATACTAGGACACCAGTCTAGGGGCAAGCTCCAGGTTAGAAAAATATGAGATCATTAAGCATCCCGGCATATTAGTACAAAACCCTAGAAGAGAAAAATTCCACTTATTTCACACCAATTTCTGATTACTTTAATGAAAAATAAGTATTATTACTAATCCAAATTGATGAATTTGCAAAGTATAGGTAGTGGGGATAAAAAATGGCTATTTCAAAACGTTAAAAAAATAATTTTTCATTCGAAGCTCTATTTTTTTTAAAATACCAACAAAACAAAACCTAAAAGAACATCATTTAAAAAAGAATACATTTTCTAAAATATGAGCACTAATAAAGCTATTCAATATTTCTCAAAATATAGTTTTTTTTAAAGCAAAATTACATAAAAAATGTACAGAAAAATCATATTTTAGTGAATTTATTTTTAGAGATCTAGATCTCATAAAAACTTCGAAGCACAGATGTCAATTACCATTCAAATCAAAGCTAGTTCAATGTACTATAAAGTAGTTTATGACATTTATCTTCTTAGGAGTAGTAATATTTATAATATTTGCTCAAATAAATGATTAATAGTAGTTTTCATATACGATGATATTCGTATAAAAACTACTACCCTTACAAAGATACATGACATGAACTATTCTATAGTAAGTTAAATTACTTTTATTTTGATTGCTAGCAAACATTTGCACGTCTTATGGTTCCTGAAATATATATTTTTTAAATCAATAAACTTGTATTCCAGCAACTAGAAATTAAGATTTCGTAAATTTTTTTGTCAAATACTATCAAATATACTACCCCTATGAAGAAAATCATTATAAACTACTGTACAGTATATTTAATTAGCTTTAATTTGAGTGCTGGTAGACATCATTACATATTATGGTTTCTGAGAAATAGTTTTTTCAAAATGAATTCACTGACTAATAATTTTTCGGTACATTTTTATGAAATATTGCTTAATAAAAAGCTCTATATCTGGGCTTATATTGAACGTAAATAGCTCTATTAGGGCTCATATTTTAGAAAAATGAAGTTCTCTTAGGTTTTGTTTTGTAGGAAATTTTGAAGATATAGAGCTCCGAATGAAAAATTAATTTTATTTATTTACTGACAGTTATTTATTAGCTATTTATTTATCTAATAACAGCCGGTCTTTTTATTCCCCCTACTTATGCCTGGCAGATTCATCAATTCTGACTACTAATTATACGTAGTTTTCAATAAAGTAATAAGAAATTGGAGTGAAATAACTGATTTTATTTTTCTCCCCAGCTCTTGTCATGGAAATCATGGGCTAAGTTTGAAAACTTAGGACTTTTTCTCCTAGCAAAATTTTATAAAAACAAAATTATTACTTTTGTTTTGCAATAAAGTCCATTTAAAATTAAATTTTATACCGAATACTCACTTTTAAGTCTTCCAAGATAAAAGTTGAATCAGCCTGGCTTAAGTGAATTAATTTGCACCAAAGAGGTCCTTCTGTATCCCCGAATTCCTCTATCAAATACTCCATTTGTTGTAAGACCTTGAGGTACATCTGTAAACGTGAAGGGTTATACTTAAATTTAAAAAAAAAATCTTTAAATCTACCCAAAATTACTAAAAGGGGTATAAAACGTTGAAAATAATTGCAGCTGTTTTAGAATAGACTGATTTATTGCTTCTTGTCTAATCACAAGCAAGTGACGAAGGTTTTTGGAATAGTACTAACTACTGATAGTACTACTTACAACTTAGCGGCCTCGCATACTATTTCTTTTTTTTTTTTTTAATTATTTATTTAATGTAATTTACAACTGTACAAAATTATACAATAGGTAAATATGTAGTATGTTTCATATACACTTGAAAATCTTGGGAAGGAACCACCCATTGGTGGTACTTCAAACATTAATTTAAATTAGA
>NW_027105723.1:220937-224031 GCF_000696795.3 Halyomorpha halys
TGTCATCAGCGTACGTTGTTAGGACTGTGTTAGGGTGTAGTTGCGGTGTCAGCTGTATAAGCCATAAAGTCCCATAATGAATGGGACCTAAGATACTACCTTGAGGAACACCGGCAGACTGAGAAAAGAGAGATGAGTAGGCTTGGTTATGATTTACTGTAAAGGTTCTATCAGTGAGGTTGGAGCGGATTATAAGGAAATATGTTGGGGGTAGGAATTTACGAAGTTTATAGAGCAGACCTGGATGCCAGACTCAATCAAAAGCTTACTATTTCTTTAAACTTAAAATTAGCAGTAAAACGATTGAACAATCAGACATCAAAGGTGGCGATTTCTGAAGGAATTCCTCTTTGTGGAGTGCCTGTCGATGACTTCAATTGCCCTCATTAAGCAGAGAATTGAATTGAAATGGCATCAAATGTTACTGACAATAAATTACGGTAAATCAGAAGTGATCTTTCCTCTTGGATATGATCCACTAGAAATGTGCGCAGAGAGGAAGTGATTTTAACGCGGCTTCGAATGAGTCATACGCGCCTTACCCACGGTTATCTTATGGCCTGCGATTCTCCAGCTGTATGCCTGACTTCTAACACATTTTAACCAAATGCCAATCATACGACTCCATCAATTCTTAGTATGAATTATCAGGAAACCTCCATTAAATTTTGCAGGATAACAATCAGACTGTATTAAATTTTTCGAATTACTGAATCACTCAAAATTTTACCGTAAGTTCCCATTTTTCAATGGTTCATTTCAATTCATAAATTAAAACAAAATTCGGAGATTATGGCAAAAAGGACATTAAGGAAAAAAGTCTAATAAAAATTTCGAAAATTCCAGTAATAATGATCTCGAAGTGGTTGATGCTTTAAAATAATAATAAAAAAAAGAAACTACTAAAAATTGAGGTAGTTATAAAAGTTGAAAATTAAATTTTAGTAATCATAATAGAAATAGAAAAATATTTTATACAATTAACTTCTTCCGTGGTAGACAGAACTTTTTTGACCAGAGCATTTTTTTTTAAATGAATCTACAGTAAAGATAATTAAGCGAGTTTAATTATGATTCAAGAAACGTTAAGTAAGAATGCCATGCATTATTTATTGTTATTTACAACTGTATATCATATATACAACAAGTAAATTTGGTGTAGGTGACATAGTGACATGATACAAACATGTGGAGAACCTACCCATTGATAGAACTCCAATAACATTTCTAGAGGAGAAGATCTCGAGGCCATCTTATTTTCTGACGCCTAGGAGGATTATTAGATAATGAAGGAGAAGCCAGGCTAGAAACAAGTGGATTTGGGTGGTTGGGAAGTTTATTATGGAAGGAATGGTATCTGGTTTTGGCCAAATCGGCAACATATGGGACATTGAGGTCCTGATGGATAACTTGATTTGTGACAAAGTAAGGAGTATTAAGGATTTTACGAAGGATTTCGGACTGTAAATATTGGATTCGGGAAGAATTAGATGGTTTAGTGGAGGCCCAAAGCTCAACTCCGTATGTCTAGATAGGCCTTATAATAGTCATGTAGATCAGTCTTTTGGACTGGATTGGAAGTTTAGACCGTTTGTTTTGTAAATGTTGATATAGTCGAAATCGATGAGCAGTATCCTGTCTTTTCAGTCCTGTATGAGGATTCCATGTCAGTCGTTTGTCGAGATGTAGTCCTAAGTAACGGATCTGTTCGACAGGAATAAGTAGGGTATTATTAATGGATACTGTAGTGCAAGTGGTCGTTGACGACATGGGCAAGGATACTACTCTGTGGATACACCAGCAGACTGACTGAATAAGGATGAGTAAGCGCTGTTGTAATTTATTTGACATATTTACTTATTGTATTATTTTGTACAGTTGTAAATTACACTAAATAAATAAATAAAATAATAATAATTTATTTGAAATAATTTGTCAGAGAGCTAAGAACGATTAATGATGTAGAAGTATGTAAGGGGTAGGAATTTACGTATCTTGTATAGTAGTCCTGGGTGCCAGACTCGATCAAAAGCCTATTCTATATCAAGAAAGGCACCCGAGCAGTACATTCCACGCTCCAATGAAGACGAAACAACACCAACCACATGATGGCATTGCTGGATAGTGGAGTGGGATGTTCGGAATCCAAAATGGTAATCTGGGATTATGTGGTTGGAATCAAGGATGGGATACAGGCGTTTCAAGATGGGTTTCTCAAGGATTTTGCCCATGATAGGTAACAGAGAGATAGGACGGTTGGAGAATGGGTATTCTGGGGGCTTTTGAGGTTTGGGAATCGATAAAAAGTATATTCAAATATCGTAGAGGTGTAAGGTATTTTAAGTATATGAGGGGACAGCGATAGCAGCGTGGTAACGCGCCAGTCTACCAACCCACAGATAGTCAGATCAAATCCTGATCCCATCCAGGCTTTTCTTAAGCATAAAATAATGCAAAATTCACTAACAACCTATAATACATTGTTGGTCCTGGAAGTGGCAGGAATTCGAGGAACGTTAAGGAGTAAATATTGATACTTCAAATGTTCCCGATCTGCATTATCATTTAAACAATTTTAGGCACTTTCCTGAACCTACGACATTTCTGACATAACATATGTCTGCCTTCTATAGGGACCCCATAAATAACTTGTTTCTAAGAAGGATCCCAAGTCCTGAGGGCTTTTGTCTCCCATTTGCCCCGGATATTTTTCTTTAACCCAACCCTATAAATAGTAAATTACACTATTTCTAGATAAGCCTGATCCTCTTTATTGACACACCTTTTCCTCCTCCTAGATATATATTTTTATTATCATAGGCTTTCTAGTCCCCGCCTAATATACTAAATTATCTGATTGGTCCAACCACTTTCCACTATTTCCAAGGTCTTCCTACCCCCTCTCCTCAAGTAAATATAAATATATATATCTTAAAATGATTGTTCGGTATTATAATGGATCATTAAGGCCTTCTTTGAAATTTGCAATGGGTTATAATATGAACATAATATTATTTTCTTTACTTTTATGATGTATTTGATTGTTTTAAATGCAAGTTCCGTTGGTTAAGTTCCCTACTGTATTTTTCTAAGA
>NW_027105723.1:224081-237631 GCF_000696795.3 Halyomorpha halys
ATTATAATTCTGGTAACCTAAGAGAGAGTAGAGAGAATATGTGAGGGATTAGAGCCATACCACAGTTTGCAACTATTGCATTGTTTCTTTAAATATAAATACTGTATTGTTATTTTAAATTATTAACTTGTTAAAAGCATTGTTTAGAAATATATAACGTATTTTTTAAATTTTATTTTTTTAGTTTCGATATTTATATGTTTTTAATTATATTGCCCACAGATGTTTTTTCTATTGTCTAAGTGTTTTTTAACTGTTAGAATTGATCCTTTTTTTTAATAAACACATTAAAAAAAACAAGTAAAACAGCTTCAAAGGATGATAAAATAAGCTAATAGTTTAGGCTATAGATTTGTTAGAAATTTTAATCAGAAGAAAGATGGGAAAGTCGAAAGCATAATGTAATTGGTAACGCTAGGTTTAGGTTTTTAATAAGAGTATTTTAGCTTTATTATATTTGAATTAATGTAAAGAATATTTAGCAGGTTTAATTATGATTCAAAAGATAAATTTGATAGTTATTGCACGAATTTTTGATGGTTTATACACATTTTTATTTTTTACTGCATGATTTTGGACATTTAAGGTTTATTGTTGCATGTTTTTTTTCGTTTTGTCTTCATAAAAATCCGGTATCTAATAATGAGGAAGCCAAATAACTCACTGAAATTTCTGTATCGGTGAGTTTCAAATCGTCAAAGGTTTCGTCAGTCCCATTCTCGACGTTTTCCTTCTTCAAAATGTAACTCTTGGTCGTGACCCTTCCGCTGCCCTGGACTACCTTCAGCTTGGCTCTGAAGATGCTCGAAGTGTAATTCTCACCTTTTGGCAATGCTGATTCTACTTTCATGTCGATTATGCGGTTTATACTAGATTCTCTTGCACATTTCTTAAGTATAACCTCAAGCACTTCTTTGTCCATTTCTGTAACAAAAGAGATGTAAATGCAAAAGGTTAAAAAATATTGTCGAAAAATATACTTAAAAATAATACCTAAATAAAATTTTTAAAATATATATAAGTGAGTAATAACCATCAGTAGCATCCATAACTCTCGTATCCCACAACAAAGCTCTCGAGGAATAGTGTCAAAATTAGAGGATTACAATAAATTACATCAAATTACCTTTAACCTTCTACCCAAATAGATGACTCCCTGCCTTGTGGCATCCTTTAATAAAACACCACAGATCCTTATTCAAAACTGAAAAAACATAATCCCAATTAACTTACTAATTACTTCCAAATAACTAAAAACTTCCAATACATTTCAAACACTCATTTCTAGGACTATAATGAGCTTTTCAACTCCACTGAACCATGGAATTCCTCTTGTCTCCAAAATCATTCATAATGACCTGAATATTAAATAAGTTGCTTATTTGGCCGAAACAAGATATCAATAGCTTTTAGGAAACTTACAAATTTTCAATTAATTTTTTTACTGTACCCATCAAGGTATAAGAATCTAAAAATCTTAGGGTCCATATATATGTTTTGGGATATGCAAAATATAAAAATTTCTATCCATTTTGAGTTTGCGTACATAAAAATGGACCCTAATATGTTAGAAATCAGAAAAATTAAAATAAATTGATACACGAACATATCTAGGTTTTAACATTCCGACAACAACAATATGATAAATGTTGTTAAATTGTTTAGCCACATCTGTACCGATACCTGACCTCCAAGATGGGATACTTCTCAACAAACAAAGGGGACCTCTGTGTTTGTGTACCAGAGCTTTTCACACCTTTGAGAACCACATTTCCTTCCAAGTAGTTAATGGGTACCACATGCCAAAAGACCGTGTGTTCGGCTGTGGGTTTCCATCCCCTCTCAGGGCTTTGGAGAGACGCTCACCTTGTGAGCGTTGTAACTTATAACCAATGAGAAATGGTATACCAAAAAGGCGACGCTCTTTTTTTGGAACAAGATGAGAGTAAAACGAACACAGAAGCAGTAGAGGTACAGAAGTAGGAAGATGGGCTAGAGAAGAGATCCTGAGATGGGCTAGAGAAGAGATCCTGAGATGGGCTCTTCAGAAATGGAACTTCACAGCTACGACAACACCCACGTTACTACACCTCACGACATGAATTGTCCAAATCAGAAGCTATTTAGATACATTAGGTAAAAATTCATTATTTAAACAATATTTTAAGGCAAGCCATTTATTTTAATCATATTAATCATTTCATAATTTCCTTTAATGATATCAATGTAAATAAACTCTTTGTTCTTTGATATAGTTTACTACCCCTTTTTGTATTGTATAATTAATGGTAACAATATTTTATAAATATAAAGGTATTTAATTGGTAAACAGGAAAACATACAACAGGCCTTTGGGAAAGAAACTAATTATAATAACAGATTTCCAGGATTAAATATAAATTAACTAATTAACTTATTTTTGGACAATTCAGTGATTATCTTGGCATCCCGACTAAATTTTAAGACAGACACATAGCAATACAAAAGTATTTAAATGGTTAATCGCATTGTTTTGGCAGAAGTGTGTTTTGTGTAAAAAAGTCGCCTTTTTTCCTACAGGATTGCCTTTTTTTGTATTTTGATCTCTGTTGGATTTGCTTTGGCCTAATACATCTGTTACTGATCTATTTAGTAAAGGAGGTAAGAAGCAAAAATAATGATAAAATGAAACAATAATTTTTTATAGCAAACATAACAATAAAGAAAATATAAGAAATTAATCAATAATTACAGTACAAGACAAAGGAGAGGTCTTGTATAACACCAAATAAAATATTTATGGTTGATTGTAAATCAATAAACAGATAGTAATATCTATTCTGACCTTTAGGTGAGGAGGAAGGCTGTGCAGATGATAGCTGTAGGATGACAGCAAAGTAGATCTCAGTCCCCTCGTAAGCTGAAGATTTAGGTCTTCCAGATGATGGCGGCAAAGTATCAATTGTAGATAGTAGTCCCCTCGTAAGCTGAAGATGACAGCAAGGTATACTTGTATATCGCAGTCACAGTGGTACAGTGCGATACATAAAACAACAAGCGCTGGGAGTAGTAACGAGACCTTGAGGTGGTTCTTCTCAACAGTGAAGTAGTGTGAATGTTTCAAAACATGACGCTGCAGATTTTGTTATAAAACAGCTTTGTTATTACAAAAAATTGAATATTCATATTTACAGAATATCTTACATTATATAACTGAATAATTAAAACAAATAAAATATGTATATTAATATTATTGTTATGTAAGTTAAATTACGAAATTACTGATAAAATATCATTTGGTGAGACCCAAAAACCTCTACATCTCCTTCGTTGACTTCAGGAACGCCGATGCTGTAGACAGGGGAACTTTACTTAGAATACAAAGGGAATGTGGAGAAGACCAAAAAACAATAAACCTGATAAAATTTTAACACAATTGAAGACAAAATCCAAAGTAAAGTTCCAGGGATTAATCAGAAAATCATTCCAGGTAAAAACAGGATTAAGACAGGGAGACGGCCTGTCACCAATATTATGTAACATATTACTCGATAAAATCATAAGAGAGTTCTGGAAAAGAAATAACGTAGTAGGGAATAAGAAAAACATAAAAGTGAGCTGACAAGCCTTTGCAGATGATTTAACTTCACTTAATGGCTTCGATTCTATATATTATGATTGCAATTAGTTATATGTATATGCACACACATATATAAATTTATATTTATTTAGATATACTTAGATCTTTAGTTTTATCGTACATTTATATAATTTTATTTTATTTTATCCTTCAAGTTGTTCTTTCTTTTATTGTATTCTACACCTTAGGATACAATTAAAGAATGTTACATATTTTGAATCAAGGTAACTTCATACTTCTTGTAAATTCATCAGCTAATTACTATTCATGTTGATAGAAGATAGTTGAGCATTAGATTGTAGGAAGATAGTCCGGAGGGCGGTCAATAAAGAAAGGTATCAAAATAGTAAATGAGAAATATTGTAAACCAACCTTTAGACCCACTTTACAGGGCTGTAAGAATGAAGTTCTGCTATCAACTATATTGTATAATAATAATAAATAATTTTTTTATGGTTGATACTTAACGATAATGGCAATTGTTATAAATAACAACTTTTGTTCTATAGCCCTGATGAAGACCTGAAACTCAGGTCGAAACGTCGGCATAAAATAAATAAATATGGTTTTGTTTATTTATGTTGTTCTTTGCTGACCGCACCCCCCGACAAATTTCTCCAAGCATTAATCTACGGTCGGTCAACTATCTACACATCATTATGAATCCAGTAACACGGGGCCAACGACGTGATAACAATCATCTACATACACCTCACTACACCAGAAGATACAACGCATCCAGATCTCATCAACAACAATCACATTCACCACTTCACAGCACAATTCTGCTACTCTACAGACCCCTTCTCATCGAAATCCTTCAACTCAGCCCTCTACTGCTCTTCAAGCTTATTCAACTCAGCCTGTCACATCTCATCAAACTCCGACCTCTTCTCTCAGCAATGATTCTTCTGCCTAGATTTCTACATCTTCTAGCATATCGGTATCAGTTCTTAATGTTCCCACACCAGTCTTATCTAATTTAACTTTCTCCTCCCTTAAATCATCTTTTCCCAATTTCAAATC
Source organism: Halyomorpha halys (assembly GCF_000696795.3). Lineage (NCBI taxonomy): Eukaryota > Metazoa > Arthropoda > Insecta > Hemiptera > Pentatomidae > Halyomorpha > Halyomorpha halys. Next base: position 228,727 of record NW_027105723.1, read on the forward strand.
ACAAATAAATTCTCTTTGCTCACTTCACAGACGTTTGGCACACAGTTCAGAACAACGTATTTTGCTACTTAAATGCAGGTCAAATTCCCTGTTTCCTAAATCTATTAACAATTCTCTTAAACATATTTCTATGTCTGGTCCATTTCATTCTTAACTTTCGTCATATTCTACCAAATTCAAAAAGTCTCTACTTAATTTAAAGATCCGCGAAGCCATTCAACAAATTCATTTTCTCCAAAATAACATCTCCTCTCTCGCACATATTTTACGAACCAACATAGGTTAGACCCATTTTGGAGGTCTTTCCACATTAATTACCACAATTTTCAACTCAACCCGCATACACAAAAAACAAAAACTCATTAAGAAGTTCAATAACCTTTATCACGAATTTTGAAGAATGGGAACTTGATTAATTTTTCACAATGATGAATAATAAACGTTGTTTAATACTAACCGGAATACTGAATACCCAGTGTGTAAACATATTATACATTTCACATCTTTTCTCCCCTCTTAGAGTACGCCTATGTAAGTCGATCGCGACATAAAAAGTGTGTAGTGGATCTTATATATAGAAAAGTTGAGACGACTCAAATCATAAAAAAAATATAGCTGAAGGTATATAATATGAAAACATTTAGAAGGTTAACCTTCACATTCTAGAAAAACATAAATCCTTTCAAGTCGGCTGTCATTGCACGACACAATTAGTGGACATAAGCTTGACACATGAAGGGCAAATGGATGTTTTAAGCACTTCATGCATACAAATGTGGGAAATGACCTCCTCAGACACTTGGAGGTCAATAGCATACACACACAAGCAAACCTGTGAATCTTCCGCACTAATTCCATTTCTTCAGATTCAGGTAGAACTGACCACTTACACAATTACGTCTTGGATACTGTTGAAGCTAAATTGTGCCTCCTCAGAGTACAATCCGCCTAGGGACTCCGAACAAATCAGCTGCTTTCTACGATGGCACTTCTTCTTTCAACGATTTGAATGCATTTTTTAGTTCCCCTTTTGTCCATTTTTATTATTTTTTAACTAGTAGATAAGCCACTTACATAGAAAGAAACATCAAAACAGTTAATGAGCCGTCAATTATTAACAAAATAACATTGTTATGAGTAGAAAACAAACGTGGTAAAAGCAGGAAACAAACATAGTGTCTCAACATGGCCTAAAAATCTAGAAATTGATGTGTTATTTACTTTAATTATTAATTTAATACTAGTGTATGAACTTTTTTTTTTTAGTAAGAAAATGATTGTACTGCAGTGAAACCAGTAGGTTACCCTGATACGGACTGTAATATTGTGTATTAGATATAAGCTCTTTGGATAACCAATTGATCGTTCATTCATTGCACGAGTTAACGAACGCTATATTATTTAACAGCTATTATTATAAATAGACTATCATTATAAACTATATAGTATAAACTATAGATATCTGGCACATTTCGACAGACACTGACCATAGAGGAAGGTTGACACTTAGCCAGGTACAAGCTGTCATCTCACAATGGACTTGCATCAGTCTAACTATTTTATGGTTAACACATGTAAGTCAGTTCTCACGAGTCCTTGGGTCATTCCAATTTCTTGGAAGGCGGGCCACCCTGTTCAATTCACGCCTTCTCCCCCTTCCAGATATTTCCTTAATTATCTGATTGGTCCAAACCCACTATTTCTCCTACCCCCTCTTATTAAGTGTTCATATATATTTCCTAGACTAGATAGCTAAGAAATTATTAGATAGAGACTAGTAACAGTAACATGTAGTTCTTATAAATATGTTAGAATAAAGTCAATTTAGTCTTCACTGATTTTTTATGTTATGTAACTCGCGTTTATGAACGCGCGATGTATTTCCTAATACTGGGAATATTATTACATCCTAATATTGGGAAGTATATAGCGCGAGGACTTTGGCCTCCATGGTCTGTTGCCCATATAATAATAATAATATGAACTTCCAATACTTGTCTTTTATTCAAAACAGGTTAGGAACTAACTACATGAGAAATGAATGAATAATCAATTGGTTATCCAAAGAGATTATATCTAATACACAATATTACAGGTCGTATCATGGTAACCTACTGTTTTTACTGGAGTACACTCACTTTATACAAAAAAAAATCCAACAAAACCCCAGTCCAACAAATATACCGAAAGTAAAGGTACAATTGATCCATTTTACTCTCAATTATTTATTTCAACACATCGCCTACGTTTCGAACCTCAGGTCATTCTCAAGGAGACAACCTTAATCATTGATGTCGTATATCCTTTAAAACGTCTATAATTGCTATAATATAAATTTTTATAATTTCAATTTAAAACAATACCACACAAAATATTGTCTATATTTACAACATTAACGACAAAGCTTGAATGAAATCAGATTTTTATATGAATTACAGGCAATTGGCCTGTAAGAAACTTTTTAAAGGATTTATGACATCAATGATTAAGGCTGTCTCCTTGAGAATGGCCTAAGGGCCGAAACGTTGGAGATGTTTTGAAATAAATAGTCGAGAGTAGAAGTGGATCAATTGTTATTTGTGTTGATAACAAAATTGACCACTCTCAAACAATCAGTATAATAAATCATTAATCTTATATTTAGTATAATCTGTATTTATTTCAAGACATAGTTATTTTCAGGAATTATGTTTAGTTTTATATTTTCTGGTCCTCATCCAATAATACCAAATTGGAGTCTTTGCAGAATATAAAAAAATGTTTCAACAAAATCTCTCAAAATCAAAGAAGGAATAGTTGAAAAAAAATATTGTTACAATTAACTAAATATTGTTCAGGAATATAGAAACGAGGTTATATTAATAATAAATTACTATGTGACCTTAGTGAATCTAACCTTGATTACCATTCAGCTGTGTGAATAAATAATAAAAAAAGGTAATTGTTGGATTAAATAAAACAAAAAACATACAGGAATATACAATGAAATCACCCAAAACTGGGCATTCAGAATGTTAGAATTTCATAAAATAAAATATTGCCGATTCGGTGATCTTTTTATGTATTTTAATCAATAATTTCCAAGTATACAAACAGGCCATTGTACTCTCAAATAGATTAATTTATTGATCTTGCCGAATTTTCTCCCATTCAGGGAATTACGGTACAAAAGAAAATAACACACATCATATAGGAAAAGGACTTCAAGATATAACAATTCAAAAATCAAAAGGATTACTCAAAAATAATTGCACCTCAACTCCATGCACCTCGTCATCTATTCTAAAATTACAACGAAAGTTAAAAAATGTCTGAAATCTTTTTTTTATTTATTTAATGTGATTTACAACTGTACAAATAATAAATACAATAAGTAAATATGTAGTATGTTTCATATACACTTGATAATCTTGGGAAGGAACCACCCATTGGTGGTACTTCAAACATTAATTTAAATTAGAAGGTCCTTTGGCCGCCTTCTTTTCAGACGCCTCGGAGGATTATCAGGGATTGTTAAGGATGAAAGATTAAGAATTAATGGGTTAGGATGGTTAAGGGGTTTGGAATGAAAAGACGCATATATGTTTTGGGCCAAATCTGCAACGAATGGGATGTTAAGGTCTTTGTGAATGAGTTTATTTGTGACGTAATAAGGAGCATCAAGGATTTTACGTAGGATTTCTGAAATCTTAAAATTCAAAAAATAAATAAATAAAATTTATCATAAATATTTTTCAATAAATCATTCGAATTAATTTTGTTTCTTCTTTTAAGTACGCAACTAAACTGAGGCTTATTTTGAAGAAGTTGAATGGGATTAACAAGCTTAGAGAATGCTCTAAAGAGATTATTAAGTGTTGTTAAGAATTAAATAGGATTAAAATATTTAAAATGCAACCATTTGAAATCTTTTTTTAATATAATTTATTTATTATCATTTACAACTGTATAAAAATATATACAAGTAAATTTGCTGGAGGTGACATGCAAACATGTGAAGAATCTACCCATTGAAATAAATCCAATAACATTTCTAGAGGAGGAGATCTTGAACTTCTTTTCAGACGCCTTGGAGGATTTTTATGTAATGAAGGAGAAGCCAGGTTAGAAACAATTGGTTTTGGGCGGTTGTGAAGGTTATATATGGAAGGAATGGTATCTGGTTCTGGCCAAATCGGCAACATATGGAACACTGAGGTTGAGGTCCTGATGGATGTCATGATTTGTGACAAAGTAAGGAGCACTATAGATTTTGGACTGTAGGGTTGTGTTGGGGCGAGGGGCTTTTCTTAAATGAAACCAACTTACCTCTTCCCCATAAGAAAATTGTTCGCTGGTTCGGTGAGATAGTAAAAAAAAATAAAACGGAGGACCTGCAAAGATTGTAAACACAAAAATAATAAAGAAAAAAAATAGAGAATAAAAAAAAAAACCTTCCAAACTGGTATACAAATTTAATAAAATTAAAATATAAAACAAAAATAAAAAAAAACTGTTGCTGTTGTTATAAAAAAATAAAGACGTGTAATGAAATAAAATAAAATATTTTGATATATACATATAAACAAATTGCTTCTCTTTATACTAAAATTAATTAAAATGACTCAATAACGATAAAAATGCTGCATGGCTTAATGAAGGAAAAAAATCACTCACAGTAGTGGTATGCGCATACCGCTCCAGTCCGGAACATCCGCCGTCTTCAAACGTCGATTGGTGGGTGAGGGTCCTGAATTGCACTCCAGAAAACTCTACGTTGTGAGCCGGTGGGTGTCTCTCAATATGTAGGTAGCTCCTTGGCTCCAGGCAGCGGACTGTAGACTGTAGACTCCCTTATCAGTCCCTGTATACAGGCCGTAATCCCATTGCAGCCCGCAATGTTGTTGTATACGTGACGAGCCGCAGCGATGTATTTGTATTATAAACGCATCATAACAAACTTCCTTATTTGCGTAATGAATTCTAATTTAATTTTAATTACAAAATAAAACTTAATTGTTACAAAAAAAAGGAAATTAATTTATAATTAACAAAAATATAAAAACCCACTTGGAAGTAATAAAATTAAACTAAAGAAAGAAAAATATACTTTTGGGCTTTAACAGGTTGGATTCGGGAGCAATTTTATGGTTTAGTGGAGCCCCAAAGCTCAACTCCGTATGTCCAGTTAGGCCTTATAATAGTCATGTAGATCCGTCTTTTGTAATGGATTGGCAATTTAGACCGTTTGTCTAGTAAATGTTGTAATTGTCGATTGTCAGAATCGACGCGCAGTTTCCTGTCTTTTTAGTCATGTATGAGGATTCCATGTCAGTCGTTTGGCCAGAAGTAGTCCTAAGTAACGGATCTGTTCGATAAGAATAAGTGGGGTATTATTAAAGGATACTGAAGGTCAAGAGGCCATGGGATTACGAAGAAGGGTAAATGTGATTTGGTAGGATTTATAGGAATTAATTTTCAAACCTCCAGTTTTGGCACCATTCTTCAAGGGTGGTGATTTGGGATTGGAGAGTTTGGGATACAATGTAAGGATCATTGTTCACTGACAATAGACATGTGTCATCGGCATACGTGGTGAGGATAGTGTTAGCATGGGTTGGGATGTCGCTGTGGAAACTGTATGAAGGATAGGACCAACGATACTACTTTGAGGTACACCAGCTGACGGACGAAATAGGGATTAATTTGAATTATGATTTATTTGAAATACTCTGTCGAAGAGATAAGAACGGATAATACTTAAGGAAGTATGAAGGAGTAGGAATTTACGGATTTTGTATAGCAGTCCTGGGTGCCAAACTCGATCAAAAGCCTGTTCTACATCAAGAAAGACTCCCAAGCATTACATTCCGCGCTCCAATGAAGACGAGACATCAGCCATACGATGACATTGATAGTGGAGTGGGATGTTCGGAATCTAAACTGGTGATCTGGGATTATGTGGTTGGAATCAATGATAGGGTACAGGCGTTTTAAGATGAGTTTCTCACGGATTTTGATTATGGATAATTTCCATGGGTCAGAAAATAAGTGGATTTGAGTACACCATTATAGATGTAGGTGAGGAATAGAACAGATTTTCGAGGAAGATATCTTAAAATATGGGATGTATTTAGGTCATAACCAGGAGCTTTGCGGGAAGTTAATTTCTGAATGATGTTGGATATCTGTGAAGGATAAAATGCTTTAGGAGGAAGGGTCATTTGAAGTGGATTGCGGGGTTAAGGATGTCAGGGTGAGGCTCAAATGTTTTAGAAAGGTGCTGACCGAATACCTGAGTTTTTTCATCGTCCGATTTTGTCCATGTTTCTGATTCAGTAAGAAGAGGGTGTATAACATTTTTGAAGTTGTTGTTTTGAATTTATTTGTCAATGTAGATATGTATATTAGATGTCAATAGATTATTTAAAGTTTTTTATTACTTCGTCAATATAATGTTTAGTTTTAAGTGGAGTTTTTAAGTCCAGTTTGTTTTATAAATCATTACGAAATTTGTCCCAATAAACTCGCCATTTAATCAATGAGGGAGGAGAGGGCCTAGAAACGAAGCTCGAATTTATAAAAAGGATTACTCAACTGTGGTCTGAGGAAAGGTCATCTATAGATTCGATAATGGTCTAGAAACAAGAAATTTGTAGGTATTGTAGGTAAAGGAAATTACCAGGGGGAGCAGTATACAGCTGGTGATGTCAAGTGGAAGGGATGTTGAAATTATTATAGAGATTGTTTGGATAGCGTCAGTCTTTCAAATCTTGAATTTGATAAAACGGTCATTTTTTTTTCTTTCTTTAGTATTTTTTACATGTCACTGGTTTTATGTTTTTCTTTTAAACTATAACTTGAACTATAACTTTTTATCATTGGTATTTCATATCAACCGTTGTGTCATAACGGTCTTTCTTGACAGTTACGTTTCGAACTTAGTTTAGTAGCTCACTCTAGCGGAAGTCTCAAATAAACTCTTACATCAGTCAGTTACCAACCTGCCTTCTACGCCACAACGTAAGTCTCCCTTCCCGTTCTCATATTTGTTACATTATTCTTTTCCTTTCTCTATATACTACCTTTTCCTGTTGTATATATTTATATTTTTAGTATAGGTATATAAGTTAATACTCACAATGTAATTCAAATATAAGCCACTCACTAATTTTCATTGTTTGTCATAATGTTCAATTTGTAGATTCCATTTATTTATTTAATTTTTCAATTTTTAAACACTACTTGCATATCTTATATTATACATATCTTCTTACCTACATGATATTATATTTCATCTGTCACTGTTTTCAATTCACTACCATACAATTTCACAAATATCAATCAATTAAAATTTTGTACTATTCAATTATCAGTTATCAATTTTTTATCATTTATGATTTAATTCAATATTTTATATAATTCTAAATTTGTTTGTATACTATTCCTTTTCAATTGTATGTTACTCTAAATGTTGTTGTTATCTCTTTTGTTCTATAGCCCTGATGAAGACCTGAAACTCAGGTCGAAACGTCGGCATAAAATAAATAAATATGGTTTTGTTTATTTATGTTGTTCTTTGCTGACCGCACCCCCCGACAAACTTCTCCAAGCATTAATCTACGGTGAACTATCTACACCTCATTTTTTTTTGTATGCACCCAATTAGAATTTCTAAATTCTGTTGGAACTGTATGATAAAAAAATAATGGAGTAAGCGGGATTTGGAGGAGGGAAGGGTGAAGTAACTGATGGAATGGAATGGAATTTAAATATAGAGAAGTTGGTCTGGTAAAGAGGTGTCGAATTGGATGTGTTAGTTGTTAGTTTTCTTACTCCAATTGAACACGTGAGTGGCTCTAAACCAGGAGGCCTCAACTATGCGTGATCATACAGGTTAGGAGGTGGATAGACAGCATTTCATAAGCTCCGCCTAATTTCCTAAATTATCTGATTGGTCCAAGCCCCTTCTCTATCCCCAAGCTCTGCCTACCCCCTCTTCTCAAGTGTACATAAATATTTTCTAACGCTGTAAATCACACAGTTACAGTCAGAGACACATAGATATCTGTAACCAATAAACTATGTTATGTTTGTAAATATGTTAACAAAGGTGCCTTTAGAGCACTAAGCACTTTAGGCAGCTTATTTTAGGCCCTGGGAGTTATTTGGCCACCTCGCCCGCTGCCCCCTCCCCCGAACTCTGTCAACTAGGGATGCGACATCGATGTCGATGTTTTGAAATCATCGATGTTTTACCCAAAACATCGATGTTTTTAAGCCGATGTTTTCTAAACATCGTCGTTTTGTCCCAATTTTTCATTTTTTTTTCCCAAAAGTAACTAAATGAAAACCAAAAATTTACAGTATAAATAGATTCCTATCAACAATGTGGTCGAATAATAAAGTACCTCCAACCTTCACGCTAACGACATGATAGATATAAATTACGACTAGAAAAACAACGAAGTTTTAAAATATCTTTGCTCAATATTAAAATACCATTGCATACAAATCTTTGCCAAAAATACATCGACGTTTTTGAACAACCATTTCAGTAACTCAAGGTCTGTTCCAACGACGACGTATAGTCCGCCCAGTAGGAAGTGGTTTTTGAAAAAAATAATGCAACATTGATAAAAAAAACATCGATGTTTTGAAATATCAATGTTCAATATTAAAATAATGTTGCTTACAATACATTACCCAGAATACATCAATGTTTTTGAACAACTATTTTAGAAAGATAAGGTCTGTTCCAACGATCCCGCGAATTAAATAACATAAAAAATCAGTGAAGACTAAAATGACTTTATTCTAATATATTTACAAGAACTACATGTTACTCAGTCTCTATCTTCTAACTTATATCTTACTTAGCTATCTAGTCTAGAAAATATATATGTACTCTGCAGAAGAGGGGATA
>NW_027105723.1:245251-264102 GCF_000696795.3 Halyomorpha halys
AAATACATCGATGTTTTTGAACAACTATTTCAGAAACATAAGGTCTGTTCCAACGATCCCGTATTCTACGGCCTGTCAGATATTTTTTTGAAATTAAGAATCCTATATCGACTACAAAAAACATCGATGTTTTAATATATCGTTACTTACAATACATTACCCAAAAAACATCGATGTTTTTGAACAACTATTTCAGAAACATAAGGTCTGTTCCAACGATCCCGTATTCTACGGCCTGTCTGATATTTTTTTAAACAAAGAATCCGACATCGACTAAAAAAAACATCGATGTTTTTAAAATATCGTTGCTTACAATACATTACCGAAAAAACATCGATGTTTTATAATATCGTTACTCACAATACATACTATAAATACATCGATGTTTTTTATCGATGTCGCATCCTTACTGTCAACTCTAACGAAGCCCTCCAGGCCACAATTGACCCAACCATTAGTAACTCAAGCACCGGCTTCACTTCTTGTACCAGTGCCACATTCTCAGGGCTTTTCTGCTTCAAAGAAAAAATGAAATACTTAGCTGTTAATGCTCCGCTCTGAGCGATTTATTTATTATAATAATTTTGGTTGTCCTTATAGTACAAGAGCCCAAGGGGATAAAAAAAATCTGTTATTTCACCCTAATTTTTTATTACTTTAATGAGACCTATGGATAGTTACCAGTCAACATCTATTAGTAAGCCAGATATAATTAGGTGGAATAAAAAATAGCTGCTTCAAAACATTAAAAAAATTAATTTTTCATTCGAATCTCCATATCTTTGAAACAATTTGCAACACTAGAAAACCTAAAGGACATAATTAAATAAATTTGCTAAAATATGAGCCCTAGCAAAGCAGTTTCAATATTTCTGAGACAGCCATGATAGGTAATAGAGAGATAGGACGGTAGGAGGATGGGTATTCTGCTGGCTTATGGGGTTTGGGTATCATTTTGACTATAGATATTTCCATGGGTCAGGGAAATATGTGGAACGGAGAACGGCAGCACTCAAATTAAAGCTAGTTAAATGTGCTATAAAGTAGTTTATGACGTTTTTCTTCGTAGGACTAGTAGTTTTCATGATATTTCCCAATTCAATTTAATGTGGATTTTATTAACGAAATTCTTCATAAATATTTTCCTTTGCTTCTGCTGACTCTTCCATTGTAGGGGTATATATTAGTACAATAGTTAGATGTTGATTAGAAGTTATTTGTAATATTATAACGGCTATTATATAGCTAATTTATTTAAATTCTATTATTATGTTTTTCAATTTTTCTGAAATTAAAGATCCAATGCCATAAATTCCATTTTGAGAAACTGTGAACATGAAAATTTTTTCTAACCTCCACCAGCCCTATAATATCCCATTTGATGTCATTAAGAGCATGATTATTGTTATTTCTTACAGACTTCAGCATATCATTTTTTATTTTAATATTTTAGTAGTTCAATAGGTTTAAAAGTTGTCCGATTGACTTCGCCAATTGAAATTTGTTTTTCATAATAATGAGTTTAGTGTAACCATTACCGGGCTATTTTTATTTTTATACCATTTTAGGGTTGATTTTTCATATTTCTGTTACGTCATATGGTCGAAATTTTGGTATAACATATTTTAGTACTTCCATGATCATGTTATTCGTTTTATAGAAATATTTTCCCTGTCTAAGCCAAATATTATTAAATTTCGCTTTCGGATTAGATTTTTCTCTCTTTCACTAAAATTTTAAATGTCCATTGTAAATTCACTAAGTTTTTAATTTTATGTATCTTATTTCTACTTCTTGGTCATTCCTATTGTCGTCTTGTATCATTTCTAGACCTGATATTTTATCTATTAATAATTTGAATTTTTCTAGTTGCCATGATGGTATAGAAGATATATTTCATATAATACAGTTATGAAAATATTTTCTCGTAATATATACGTAGTAATCGATGAGCTACAGACAAGCCGAATGAAGTGAGAGGAGATGCAAAGTAACTGTAAGTGGATCTAGGCCTGGTGGGGCACTATCACTTAATCACGCCGGAGATCGCAAAGTTATAACATCCCTGATTTACCTGTAATTGCGAAAATATATTTTCTTATAAAAATCCTTTGCCTCGTCCGATTTCTTCCAAAATTCATAGTCGATTTCTCCAGCTCCTCTCACGTCTACACTTACGTCAAAAAATATTTTAATTGATCCACTATTACCGATTTTATACAGGTTTAACTAGGAAACGATGTGACACACTTTATACATTTACATGCTCCTAAACATAATAAAAATCTAACATTCCTGTAAATGTACACCCTAATTTATATAAAATTGAGCCATTATGTTATTGAACACTGTTACTAAATAGTGAAAAGAGAATTAATGGAACTGTCTTGACTTACGTTGTCCCATCAGAGGGGACAATCGAGTGCAAAGGAAGAAATTAATGAGCGATATTATTAGCAGTCAACGCTTGGATAAAGTTCGGAGGGAAGGTGGCAGGTCTTAAGTTTGTGTTAATGCTCATCTTACGGATTTGGAATTTGAGGATTGTCAGTTGAGGAAGGTGTGTAGGCAGTAATGGAGTTATGAACATTAGACTTTTGGACTCCCTAAATTTTCTTATCTATTTATTATTAAATAAAACACTAAAAAATTGGAAGAGAGAAAAAAAAATATTAAAACGGTACTTAAAATAAATCTTATGAACATAATTAAATTTTTTCTTGTATCTTCTTCACAAACATTTTAAGATCTTCTGCCATACTTTCTTTTAGTTCCGCTTCACTATATATTCTAATATTGAATCCTTCTTCACCTCTCGATTCGAATATTTTCTTCATATCAATGGCGTCATCAGTTTTAGCAGTATCTATCGCATGGCTACCAGCGAAGTATGCCAATATAAAAAAAGACAGGCGCTCCATGTTTTCTTCGATTTCATTCAGGCTGGGCTTGGACCCTTGGAAACCAAACCTGTCCAGAGAACTGGTCAGGGAGTCGTGGTAGAATTTAATGAGACTCTTATAATTTTGGCGACGTAAGTGTGGTTTGATGCATGTGTATATGTAGTAGATCACGTCTAAACATGGGCTGTTGTAGTGAGGAAGCTGGAAGTCTACAAATCTAAAATTGAAAAAATCATTATTTTTACAAATATTCTCCTTTTTTTGTCAAATGATCAAAAGTATTGTATTGTTTTAATAATCCTATCAATGGTAAGATATAATGAGGAGAATATGGTTGGGGTCCCAGTCTGTGACGAACATCATTATGTAAAATTTAAAAAAGGAAAATATAAAGGGTTAGAAAGAATTATTTAAAAATATATAAAGGAATAAAAAACAGGGAGGAAAAAATGTTTTCATAAATTTAACAATAAATTATTATTAATAAATTAAATATTCATTCAGCCTTCTCCACGCCTGCCTATCTTGGACTACTCCTTTCCTTTCCAGATCTCATGTCAACTATACTAGCATTCATTGTTGTTTAGAGGCGCCCTAATGGCTTGCTTCGAGCCACATGTCCCATCCATCTAAAACTCCTTGCCTTCATATCATGAGATATTGACTGACCAGTCTCGGCAAGGAGCTCAGTGTTACTTCTTCTCCTCCAAGTATTAAGGCTCTGATCCCAGATTGTACCGATTGTACGCTGATGACACATGTATACTTTCTGTAAACAATGACCCAACTAATGCATCACAAACACTACAGACACACATAACATCTATTGAAGAATGGTGTAAAAACTGGAGAATCAAAATAAATCCTGACAAATCCCACCTTTTCTCTCCGTCGTAAACCTCTGCCCTCCTGTCTTACAGTATCCTTTCTAAATACACTACTAATGCCTGTTGAACAGATTCGATACTTAGGACTCCATCTTGACATGAGACTTACTTGGAATCCACACACAAGACTGAAACGACAAGAAACTGCTCGTAGATTCCGATTGCTACAACACTTACTTGACAAACGCTCTAAACTTCCCATTCACTACAAAAAATTAGTATACACTACAATAATCAGACCAATTTGGACATATGGAATTGAGCTCTGGGGCTCCACCAAACCATCAAATTCTTCCCGCATCCAATCGTTACAATCCAAAATCCTACGTAAAATCCTTGATGCTCCTTATTACGTCACAATAAACTCATTCGCAAAGACCTTAATATTCCATTCGTAGCAGATCTGACCCAAAACAGATATGCGTCTTTTCATTTCAAACTCCTTAACCATCCTAACCTATTAATTCTTAATCTTTCATCTTTAAGTGTGTATGAAACATACTACATATTTACCTGTTGTATTACTTTGTACAGTTGTAAATTACATTAAATAAGTAATTAAAAAAAATAAAATCAGTACAACCAATGAAAGGTCAGGGGATCAGTACTTTGTGAGGAAGTACTGTCACTAGACAAACGGTTGTGCAAAGAGCTGATTTGGTCAGAATCACGCTCGACCGCCAGGTTTTTAACTAATTAAGGGTACCCAATTTATGAGGTTGGATGGACCCCAGGAGGACTCTAGAACCTACAGGGTTGATTCACTGGTACGTAACAGAAAAAAAATTTTCTGGGCAGCCGGATTTGAACCGGAGTCCTTGAAGTTAGAAGCGTCTCTCCTTTTATTTCCTTAATCCTGTTATCTTACTTACATATTTAATTACCTATATATATACGTTTTATTTCCCATTTCTTTTATAACTTTATTTTAATTAATTTTCATTTCGTACATGTATTTACTAACAATATTTTCAAATATATTTTATTATTTGTTCTTTCCTCTTACTTAATTTTGATGTTACTCTTCTCAAAGTGCCTTTATCTTCTTATAATACTTGAACTACTCGTGTCTATTGACACTATTGAAGTATCTATAACGTTATTTATTTTCTAAGCAAACATGCCTGTAAATATACACCCTAATTTATATGAAACAGCCATTATGTTATTCTGGATGTCCCTATATTCATTGTTTGCTATCTTGTCTTTTGTTCTTAGCCCTGATGAAAGCTTGGAATTCTGGCCGAAACGTTGGCACTAATAAATAGGTTTTTTTTAAAATTTTTGTTTACTTTTAAATTGACACATAACACTAAATTCACCCATTACCTTAGTTCAATGGGCTTTCCTTCCCAATTATGTTTGAACATCATGTTGTTGTTCCAAAGGTCACCATGGTTTAGGCATCTGAAAGTGTCTTCACCAAAGTTGACACAGTTTTTCATTCTTTTTACAAACTCTTCGAAAGTTATTTTACCCAGCAGATTAGCAGTTTCAGACCTGTAATTGATTTATACTTTTATAAAATTTCTAAAAAGCTTTTATTATTAACAAAGAAGAATTGTGCCAGTCTTGAAACTATTATATATAATCTGAAATAATTTATTAAAGTTGTATTAATAATGATTATGAACAAGGATAAATAAAATAAGTGAAAGTTTGTGGTATTATAACAATAAAAAAATAATATTAATAAAATAAGTAATAATCACATTTACACTATTATGTGGAATATTTTCACTCTCGACCAGAAGATCCCCGAGCCCACTCTATCTTCATGAGGGGTAGAACTGAGCTTTACTAAGCTTGGCTCTTCGAGATCTGAGCCAAGTACTCTCACCCGAAAACATTCTACATAAGCGGAGCATCTGGCCATTGCAAGAACTAACCAGATTAATTTTTCGCATATTTTTTTTTCTTGAGTTGAAGAACATCGGTTAAGAAGTTACACTTATTCTATATAAATAATAATACCAAAAAATAAAATGCGGGGGCCATATATAGCGTGAGTTAGTATTGCTTCTTCACTATTATCTCGTTATATTTCTTTTTATCCTTTAAAATGAATTAATATATTTTTTTTTAATTTGTTTTTGGTGCATCTCTTTATATACATTCGAACAGCTGATCTTCTCAGTCAGCTGACATCGAAATAACAGCTGACTCAGAATGTAACTCCCCCCCCTCCCAACCAGGTTACGAACAATCCTCACAAATTAATACTATACAATATAATAACATGAAAACAAACACAATTCATTATTTCCTCCAGCTTCTTTCCTTGTTTAATTGCCCATACTCTTACTCCTGTACCCCCTTCAATGTGTTGTTAGCCGAATCTTTTCCCTTCCATACAAATATTCCAATTATCTACTGTATTCCTTATTCTTTCGCTTACCTTTCCCAACAAATCACACCCTATAATCACTTAGTATTCTTGGAGCATCTTCTCTACCTCATGGACTATCAAACTATCCCCTTTTATTCCCTACTTACACAACCCTATCTCTGCTTCTCCTTCCACGCTACAAGACCACCCAGGGTAACTAAGTGGCATTGGCATGCCTGGACTTGGAGCACCATCCTTCTTACATCCAGCTTCTCTAGCGCTTCCCGGTTTGGGATGGCGTTAGAGCTTCCAGTGTCCACGAGTCATCTGACTCCTTTTACTCCAATGATATGCAGAACGCCGTTCCCTTGTTGCTTACCAATGTGCGGTCGCCTTTCTGCCAGTACGCACCTCAAATCTCCTTCCTTCATCCACGGTCCGCCATCACAATCTCCTGCTCATCAGTCCTCATCCTGGCCCCTTCCTTCTACCTCCGTCTCTGAGGCCTCTGATGATTCTATGGACTCACTTGCGGATTCGTTTCTTCCCTGGCGTTCTCCCTTGTTTCCACACTCGAAACACCGAGTTCAGGGACACTGTGCCACCAGGGCCCTGTTTCATAATGAAAGCTAATAGTATTAGTTCATAGTACTAGTGTAGTAATAATACTAATACTTATTTTTTCATGATAAGGATGACTATTAGAGATATTATAGGAATTAAAAATACTAAAGTACAAGTTACTATTGTACAGGTCTGTGTAATTGAATTAAGATAAATCTACAAGACTAATAGTATTAGTTTGTACTTTATTATGAAACAGTGCCTAGGTGTCCAACTTTGCCGCATGTATGACACTTGCAGTCCTCTAGCCGAATGCCAGTTCGTGATTTTGCGTGTCCTGAACTCTCTTCTTCTCTAAGGATTGGAGTAGGGGAAATTAAACTGCTCGATCAGCTGATATGGCCCCCTTCAGTACAACTGACTGTAACTCCCCCGCCAGAGAGTCATTTCAGTGCCTTTTTTTTTTTTTTTCCACCCAACTACACATAAGTTATATATACGCATATGCTTAATATATTAAATTATTGAAAGTATCATTTAAAATTATACAGAAGGTGCCCCCCACTTTTTTTAACTTCATCAGGACTAAAAAGATAGAAACAAAACTAAAAATCTTGACATAGTTGGATAATAAGATTAGTGAAGCCACAAAGCTCAACTCAGTATATCCAGATAGGACTTATTATAGCCATGTAGATCAGTCTGCTGTAATATAATTCATGATATATAAAGTAATAATATTTAATTATTAATATAAAAGTAATATTATTATTATTTCTATCGGTATATATTATTAGTTGCCTATTCTATCATTTAATTTATATTTAGTTTACCTAAATTAGATAATTCTTATATTTATAATTATTATAATTATGGGAGATAGTTGACCGTGGATGATGAACGAGGAGAAGATGGTTGGGGGTGCGTCAATGAAAAACACAAATAAGTTGGATTAACCTATTTTTAATGTGCCAACGTTTCGGCTAGAGTTTCTAGCCTTCTTCAGGGCTAAAAACAGAACAAGATAACAACCACAGTAAGTATAGAAAAATAAAAAAAAGAAAAAAGAAAGTATAAACAGAATAATTTTACAAAATAGAATTAATAAAATAAAGTGATGAGAGAAGCGGAAAATAAAATGTATACATAGGTAATTGAAAAAGTGGGTAAAATAACATAATTAAGGAAATGAAATAAAAATGAAGTTATATAATGCAAAGAAGTATGAACATATTAGTCATTATTAATTTAAAAATTTAAATATGAAAAAAAAATGAAAATTGAGAGGAAGAAAATATATGTAACAATAATAGATGATAAAGAGGCAAATTATAAGTATAGTGAACAAAACTTATAACGCGGGTAAGGAAAATGGTTAAAAGTGGAGAAAATAAGGGGTAAGAGTAAATTATAGAAAGAGGAAGGAAACAAAAAAAGAATAAAAACGAACCTGTTCGCTGGAAAATCAAACGCCTAATGGATACTGCGCTAATGACGGCCAAACTCAGAATTAAAAAAAGCCGTTACAACAATGACTAAGTTCTAATTATTATAATATTTTTATACCTCTTTCTTGTATTTTGCGTAATTTAAATAAAACCGTTTAACGGTGGCCTTCCCTCCACTCTGTATACTTCCCATTTTTTTTCACTGTTTCGAAATCTCTCAACTGGAACAGGTGGGTGGTCATTATTTGTTCTTTATTTTTTTATTATTATTTTATCTTCTTTTAATTTTTATTTATTCCTTCTCGACCTTTATTTAATCTCAACTTCTTTATTTTCCATCTTTTAGTGTGTTTAAGTTTCTCATATCTGCGTTTTAATTTTTACTTATTATTACGTCTCCAGCTCATTTTAACCTAATAGTTTGCATTTTTTTTTTTATATTCTTATCATTGTCTATTTTATATAACAAATATTTTTATTTCTTCTTTTTTTCATTTGTATATAATTTTCATTTCGCTTATATTCACATAATTTTAAGCCTACCTTAATATACCTTTTTGTATCTGATTATCCTACAATGTCGAAATATTTTCAATTGTTCTTGTACCTTCTTAGCCGTGATGAAGATCTGCAAAGTGGGGTCGAGGCCGAAACGTCGGCAAATAAATAGTTGTTTACTCTTTTTTGTTTTCTTTTGACCGCACCCCCGACCATCTTCTCTATGATTTGAAAACAAAAACAAATTTGAAAAAGGCAAGGTTCTACTCAGTCGCAGATTGTTCCCCTACGAACTGCTAGCATGTATTTCGCATATACTTACCATTCCTCTCCCCAAGTGGCTCTCATTCCCTTTGCCAGCGCCTTCACTCCACCAAAAACCATAGCCCTGTAAAATGCCTGGTCGTAGAGGAAGGGCCAAGGTTTGTAATCATCCTTGGAAATGAGTCCTCTCTCTTCTAAGACCTTAGCCATTGCGTGGAACCTCCCAAGGCTCCTCAATGCTAACCTTGCGTGATCTAAATCCTGTAGCTGGGTGCGTTTGACATTGCTGAATCCTGAAGCCTGTAAAATTAGAAAATATTGGTGAAATTATGAACAATAACTGTATGAAGTTCACCAGGCACACCTTCACTTTTGATTGGCTGGTTGAATTTTAGTGGACTGTATTGTATATTCTAATGAAAATAAAACATTATTAGCTGAAAGAGAAATCTATTGTATAAGTTACAGTTCGTGTAGAGAGTAACCGAAACTAAATATTTATTATTAGAAAGAGTTAATTCATTTTGTTCATGGGTCTAGAAAAACTGTAGGCATACTTACCATTGATGATGGTAGATGTTGTGAACTATATTGACTGTTGTGGACTTACTCCATGCTTCAATTATCCTTTCCTCATTCCTCGATTTTCTCTCACCTTCTCTGTTCCGGGAGGTACTTCTCAGTTTCTCTAATAACTCATTTTTTCCAATTACGAAATGAAGAAAGAAAATTACTGCTGGCAGAAAAAGAAGATGGCTCTCTCATGCAACAGTTTCTTCTTCTTCCCTCACAGAGGGCTAGAGGATGTAAGATTTTGTTGTTAGCCACATGGGGCGCTAGTAGCTCCTACATTATGGGAGACCCCCAATTTAGATTTTCGGTTCCCGAAACAATAAGTCACGTGTACGTGACTAAAAAAAAAAAATTAAAATATTAAGATATTTAATCCTGTTAATATATTTTAGTGGAACATAGTTAGATTGCTGGCAAAATAATGATTTGAATTGATGTATTTTAAATTTGTATATAAAGTAATGCAAATTACACTTGGTAAGGCTTAATAAAGAAAAATGCTTTAAGTTTTAGGATTTACATGATCCGAATTTTGCGCCAATTTCTGGATTTAATATTCAGTCGTGGTTTGGGGTCTCATTTTCTGATGCCTCCCTTGCCACGTGCACCGGAAGACCTGGAAGAGGACTGTGATGTCGCCCAAAAATACCAATGCAGCATGCAAGCTAGGACCCTCCGAGATAGGGACGTTTTTCTGACACTGAAGCGAAATACATAATCTTCACCAATCTCGCCTACCGTTCAACCTGGACGGCTAGAAGATGTGACCACGGCGGCGAAGATGTCACACAGATAAGCCAATATCTTAATATATGAGACCACCCAATGCTCTGTCTGATATCTATTATGTTTAACATTATAATCATTTTCATTAAATTAACACACTAACTCATTTGCCCCTCAGGGATTTTGTTCTGGTCTTTCGAAAACATATGTGCTCATTAATAGGGAGAGTCTCACATTTCAACCCACCTTTTCCATGCTAATTTAGAAAAAAAGTTAACATACATTCGGGATACCTGGAGTAGGGTAAGGCCGAGTCCCAATATTTTAAAATTTCATTTTTATAGATATTATCATAATTAGCCAAAAATTAGTTAAATTTTATTTTTGTTATCATTTACTTACTGTTACCTCATTTGAGTGTTTGTTTGTTTTTTGAGCCCTGACGAAGAATGACCGTTATTAAAAAAAAAAAAACCTTGTTGGGTAGCAGGAGTTCAGATTATTTATTTATTTTAATCTTGAAGATCTTCGATGAGTAATGACCCGTGGTCATCTGAAGTTGAACGGGTAACCGCTTTCTATCCCTCTCGTACAGAATGAGCAAGAGGCTACCCATGAAAGTGATTCCTGCATCCAGAGGGCCTAGGATAAATAGGCATAGAGGCCCCACATGATCCTTCGCCAGTATAGAATCAAATAAGACTAGACTGTGCTGAGGAAAAGTGTTATAAACTCCTCTGCCACATACGAAACAGAGATTTGACTTGTTTTACTTAATGGAATACTGCTATAACCCTATTAACAAACCCATACTTCGAACTTCATGCTAATATATCATTTAGTATTTCTGATAAGCAAAAGGTTTTCATTATAATTAGGTTAAAACTATTATCCAAATTCGTTTAAAAATATTGACTTTATAAATTCGATATATTTATAAACAGTGCACTTTGAGCTCCAAAATCCTATCTCTCCATGTACTAGGCCAAGCACCAGGTGAGAAAGATATGAGATTTCTGTGCATCACAAGAGCCCATGAGGAGAAAAAAAGGAGATATTACAGCCCAATTTCTAATTACTTTAATGAAAACTATGTATAATTACTATTGAAAATTGATGAATCTACCAAGTATAGGTAGTGGGTATAGAAAATGGCGGTTGTTTCAACACGTCCAAAATAATTAATTTTTCATTCTAAACTCGATATCTTTAAAACTACTAACAACAATAGACAATCAAAGAGAACGTAATTTAAAGAAGAGTAAATTTGCTAAAATATGAGCACTGCTCGAGCAATTAAAATCAATTGTTCCCTTAATGTTGCTTTTTAAAAAGCAACATTCCATAAAGAATGTACAGAAAAATCAAATGTTAGTGAATTTATTTTGAGAAATAATCTTTCAAAAACCAGTCTAGAAACAGATGTCTATTAGCACTCAAATTAAAGCTAGTATAATATACTATAAAGTAGTTTATCTTCTTAGGAGTGTTAGTTTTTTGGTATTTGCCCATATAAATTGATTTATAGTAGTTCAGACAAAATTTCATGCCCAAAAGTAATTATTATATGCGAATGTCATAAAAACTACAATCCTTACGAAAATAAGTGTGACATAAACTATTTTATAGTAAGTTAAATTGGTTTTATTTTTATTAGTTGCAGTCATATGTAGGTTTTATGGTTCCTGAAAAATAATTTTTAAACTTAATGAATTTTTATTCCAGCAACTAGAAATTAACATTTTGTAAATTCATTTTGTCAAATAATATAATGCATACTACTCCTACGAAAATAAATGTTATGGAATATTTTATAGTATATTTAACTAGCTTTAATTTGAGTGCTGGTAGACATCTATACGTCTTATAGATCCTGAGATATAGATTCTTCAAAATGAATTCACGATTTTTTCGATACATTTTTTATGAAATCAATACATTTTTTATACAAAGCTATATCATGGTAACTATCGAAGGTAAATAGCTCTATTAGGGCTCATATTATAGCAAATTTAGTCATATTCTAATGATGTTCTCATAGGTTTGAAGATGTAGTGCTCTGAATGAAAAATTAATTTTATTTATGTACTGAAGCAGCCGCCATTATTATTCCCCCGACCTATACCTGGCAGACTTACCAACTTGGACTAAAAATTATTCGTAGTTTTAAATAAAGTAATCGGAAATTGGATGAAATAACTGCCTTTTTTTCACCTCGGCTCATGTTGAGAGTCATGGAAATTATAGGTTAATTTTAAAAACTTGGTGGTTTTAATCCTAGCAAAATTTTATAAAAATGGAATTATTACTTTTGTTTTGTCATAAAGTTCACTTAAAAATAAATTTTATACCAAATACTCACCGTTAGGTCATCCAACATAATAGTGTATTGAGCCTGGCTGAAGTGAAGTAATTTGCACCAAAGAGGTCCTTCTGTATCTCTGAATTCCTCCACCAAATAGTCCATTTGTTGTAGGACCCTGAGGTAAACCTGTTAAACTTCGAGGTTATTAATTTTAAATTTACATTTAACAAAAAAATATTCCTAAATCTACCAATAAGAAGGCCTAACGAACCGAAGATTAGAAGCCGATACCACCAATCGCTCTCTACATACATCCGTCCAGTGATGCCCCTCCAAACTTACTTCTACTAAATCAGTTTTAACGCAATTCAATGCAACGTAGTAGTCAATATATCAACCGGATTAACTAATATATTATTATTTTTATCTCTTATTTCCGTCACTAAAGAGCGGAATTTCTGCGATCGGTTAATACCTTTGTGCATTTCTATTGCATTATTTTCGATTTTATTTTTAAGATATTCTATTTTTTTTATTTCTGAGAAATTTATATGTCTCATTCTTTGAGGCCCAGAAATATAAAATATTATTTTCGCTATGATGATTGAGAGAAACTTAGCGGCTTTTCTTTATAAAATCGCACATTTTAAGACACTCTCCTGTTCAAACCAGGGTTTATTCTTATTAATTTCTCTTTTTCCTAGCCACAAATTACCGATCTCCTTAATATTATCTCAGATTCCTACCCACTTCCCAATGTCTTCGTGGCTTTTTTTTCCGGCTAAGAAGCACCGCGGCCACTGAGGACCTATTGTACGCCGTCCCTCCTCTGCTCAAAGCAGTTCAATTGCGTTTGCACGTCTGAACACTGTATAAGGATCCACTGTCTCGCACAGTGTGGGGTACAAGATACGATCCTTACCAAAGATGAGGAATCGTGTTCATACCACTGCATCACATCTGCAAATGATGTGGTAAACTGTCTCTTCATCCTTCCTGCAGAACCTGCAGATAGGGGACTCTATCAATTTCATTTTATAGAGGTGGTTATTTAGCTGACAGTGTGCCGTGTATAGACCTGTCACCCATCTTAAGATACTCCAATCCATATTAAGAAGACAGTTACTTCTTTTCTGGCAGGGCCCCTTGAGGAACATTTCTGATTGTCCTATTCCTCTGGAATTTCTCCACAGTAATCCAACCTTGCTCTCAGTAATCTTTTTGATGTGCCTCTTCGCATGGTTGAGATTAATCCCACACATGGGGTTAGGTGTGAGAGGAACTTACTCAGATCCTTTCCTTGCTAGGTAGCTTGCTCAATTCCTTTAATGTCTTTATGTCCAGGCACTCATTTCACCCCCACCTTGTTGGCCAAGGAGAGAGAGTTCAGATTAGTCTTACACTCCTCCACCAATTCGGAGCGGGATACATAGTTATCCAGCGCATAAATGGCTGCCTGACTGTCCGTGTAAATCGTAATTAGCCTTTCGCTCATGCCCTGTTTTATTAAATTCTGGGCACAGACAATTGTTGCAAACATCTCAGCCTGGAATAGTGTGGTGTGTTTTTCTAACGAGATAGATGTTCCTTGATTAGGCCTTTCCATCCTCCATATCCCTGCTCCGGATCCTTGTTCCATTAGGGATCCGTCTGTGTAGCAGTTTATCCCATTGCTCGGCTTGTGTGGGGTTGATCCTTCAACCCTTACACTGTAGTAAGTGTTCTTGTATTTTTTCTCCTGATGATCGGAATGCATAGCTTGGATCCCTTCTTTATTGATCCTCCTGAATCTGAAGTCTGCCATGTCCCTCATAAGTTAGGGAATGGTAGTTCATTCCTAGTTGCCTATATGCAGAGCTAAGGGCTTGAGCTTTCGTGACCTTCATCTAAATGTTCAAAGACTTCAAATATATATTTTTTATTTTGAGCGCGAATTGATTTAGAATTGAATGGATTTTTAATTTCTCCAGGTCGAAATTTTCGGGACGGTAACCGTTTTCATTTCGCTTTTTATATAAAGTTTTTATCGAATTTTTGCGACTAATAATTCGTGATCTGAACCACATTTTGCCCCTCGACAGGATCTCACATTAATTATACTATTTTACCATCTAAGACGTGATCGATTTGATTACGCGTTTGCAAATCCAGTGTCCAAGTATATATGTGAATATTTGTGTATATATGTGACTTTTGATTGTAAGGTTTTCGATATGGCTAAGCTTTTTAGTCGTATCCTATTATCGTTATTATACTCATGCAAACTTTCTTTATCGAACGTTGGATAATATACTTCTTATTTTCCAATCATTGCGTTTGTACCTCATAATATTATTTTCATACAGCTTCCCAGTAATTTACCGTAAACTACCTTCAATCGACCATAGAATTCACATTAAATCTCTAACTTTCTTCGTGTTTTTTTTTTTTTTTTATGACCTCCCTCTCATATCCCCTCTCTTTCACATAAGTGACCTTCTCTTGTTTAAGTGTAATCTTATGGATCGTCTTCCCGGTTGTCCCAAGCATGTCTACTTTAAAATAATATCTCTATATTCCCCTTACAGCCCGGTTTTTCTCTGTAGATGGCATTTGTACATTTTACCCCCCTCCCCCCCAACTCAATTCTCTGATTTTCCTTGATATTATTTTCCTAAGCTCCCACCCTTAGCAGGTCACATCTCACAATTGCTTGTATTCCGTTGGCATACTTCCTATAGTATGTACCAACAAGTATTCCTTACTAAATCCCCATCCTGTCAACTCTATCGACCTCTTCCTCTACCTCACAAAGGCCACCCTGGGTGATTAGTTTAAATTGACATTCCTGGATCTGGAGTATCCTATCTCTATTGGTTCGTCCAGCCCACATATCTTCTTCAGTACATGTATGGGTACTGTTTGGCTATGTGTTCTTCATTTCCGTATTCGAATCACCTCGTATGCGGGCAATGCGTCACTAAATGCCCAATCTTTCCACAACCGTGAAACTTGCGGCCCCCCGTCGACTATTCTTTCTGGCTTTAGCTAGGCTCTTCTATTTTCATTGTTGCTAGCTCTATTCTCCCATCTCCGTGTTCTCTTATTCTATAAGGGTTGGGCATGTTTCTTGGCCGTTGATATTCTACCCGGATCCCCCCTGGCTCTTCTACTTCCATTCTAGCCTCCATCTCTCTAGCGCTTGTTTCTATGAGATCTTCAGCAATTTCCACAAACGAATGCTCTCTTGGAAATCCTTCCTTCTGCCAACTGAATCTTCAGGACCATGGATTGGAATTGCATCCCTATACCTTGATCCTGTACCTGGATTGTTTCCAACATCTCGCTAAGTTTATCTTCTGTTATGTTAAAGCGTGACATATCGCCCTCTAGACTGTTTTTTTTGTCTCCCTGATGATCATAATTATGTCCTTCTATGGGGCCCACCGTCCTCCTCCAAACTCCATCCTTAATCTTTTCTGTCCAGGGGGTCTTTTTGCCCACCTGAATCTGATTGAGGATGCTTCTCTATACTGTGCAGACGACCGCTGTTATTAATATCACCGCATCTTCACTATCGAGTAGATTTTCTGTCCGACAGCGCCTTCCTTTGGCCCTGGTTGACGTACGGACCTTCATCCATTGAAGCGTTCTGGCATGAACTTGCGCAAAAGAAATTTCCGGCAATAGCTGAATTTCTTCCGGTGGAGGGTTCCCTGCAAACAAAGCTTGGTCGACTGCAGCTTATGGTTTTGTTTCCAACCCTCCAGGTTCAGAGCTGTTGCACTCTCGATGCCGTTACTGGCCATATTTTTACAAAATGAAAGGAGATGAAAAAATCGCCCCCCCCCCTCCCAAAAAAAAACCACTTAAGTATCATTGAAAGCAAAATGTTAAAGAAGCGAAGAAGGAATAAGATCTGACACGCTTGGACTGCTGTATAATACTGGCGTTATTGTGTTCAGTACATCTCTGTACATATGTTCGATCAGCTGACATCCTCAGTCGGCTGACATCTAAGTTACAGCTGACTCAGACCGTAACTTATATATACTTTATAGTACTCCCTAAGTATACTATTTTAAATAAAAATAGAAGGAAAAAATCAACGGGTCTGATAACTATCTATATAATTTTATTTTTACTTTACTTTATCATTACATTAATATTTAATCACATTTTTCAAAGTTTTTCTACTTCAATTTATTTCTTCTCAGATTTTTTGTTAATGGTGCATTTGTACATTGTACCACATACATGGTATAATCAGAAAAAAAGAGATACAATAACTCTTTTTTTTTCTGATTATACCATGTATGTGTAATTTATATATGTCCGATTACGGATTGATAAGTATGCTGAGTGAGATAGCAACCTAATGTATTTAGGCAACATAGATAAATAAAGTATTTCTCTCTCATTTTGATTTTTTTACTGCATGATTTTGAACATTTAAGGTTTATTATTTTTTTTCTCCACAAAAATCCGGTTTCAAATAATGACAAAGCAAAATTCCTTACCGATATTTCTGTGTCGGTGAATATGTAATCCTTCAAGGTTTCGTGAGTCCTCTCCTCGACAGTTTCCTTCTTCAAAATGTAACTCTTGGTCGTAACCCTACCGCTGCCCAAGACTACCTTCATAATTGCTCTGAAGATGGTTGATGTGAAATTTTCTCCTTTTGGCAATGCTAATTCTAATTTCATGTCGATTATGCGTTTTATGCTAGATTCTTTTGCACATTTTTTAAGTACAAACTCAAGCACTTCTTGGTCCATTTCTGTAACAAAATATATGTAAATGAAGTGGTTCAAAAATATAATAAAAAATAATACCTAAATAAAAAATTTAAAATATATATATGTGTGAGTAATGACACATCAGTTTCATCCTTAACTCTCGAACCCCACAACAAAGCTCTCGGGGAATAATGTCAAAACTGGAGGATTACCACAAATTACATCAAATTACCTTTAAACTCTTTCATAAACCAATGACTCTCTGCCCTGTAGTACCCTTTAATAAAACACCACATATCACTGTCATCGCAGATCCTTATTCAAAACTGAGAACATTGGATACTGCTTGTCGATTCCAACTGTTACAGCACCTAATCCCAATTAATTTACTAATTAATAAACGGTCAAAATTAGGAATTAGCATTTTTACCTGTCTATAACATTTATCAGTTTGTAAGACTTTCGCAGAGTACTCATATCATTATGCCCTCAATTTATACTAATGGTGAATATGCCGATATGGTGTTTGTGTGCGGGTTTTGCAATGGTAATGCTAGTGCTAATGGAGAGGCAACAGTAGCAGCGTGGTAACGCGCCTGTCTACCAACCCTAAGGTTATGAGTTTGGGTCCTGTCCTACCCGGATTTATTCAAGCATACAATTACATGATACTCACTCACAGCTTCCCTCGGGCATTTGTGAGCCCGTAGGCCAATGGGTGGCACTAACAAAAATAGGCGTGGGAGTGACGAACCCACCCTATGAAAACATCGTTAAGAAACGCGCGATGTATTTCCGTAGTACATCGCGCGAAACTGCTGCTGTTGAAGAAAGATGCCGAGTCTTAATGCTCAAGGAAATCACTTTAAACAACATTTAATATGAATTTAATGTTTACGTTTAATTAGTAATAGTTGAAACAAATAAATAAGATTTATTTATTTTATATAACCTAAATAATTCATAACAGTAAAAATCTTTAGGTGTGGACAAACCTTCAGAGGAAATTTTTTTCTTGTTTTAAAGTAATTTATATTTTCAGTTTGGCCACTTAACCCTGAAACACCCTGTATATACAATTTGTCCCCTTTTGATCTACTACTAGATTTAGTTATTAAATCTTAAACGATAATTAGCAAATCACAAAAATAGCTGGTCCGAAGTGCATATACAAGGAGAACTTTTGGTTTATGACCGAACCACGGGACTGAATTACTACGTTATTGTACGCTTAATAATCTAGGAATAATTTAATATTTTTTAACTTGCTTTATTATAACTTTTTCATCAGGATCCACTAGTTAAAAATTATTTGTGGAAAACCGAAAGAGAGGCCAAAAATGTCTAATTTGTTACTTTAACTAACTTTAAAAGACATTTGAAAAATGTTTTAAAAAACACAGAATACATTTGGGAAACGCTCTTAAAACTACATAGTACCATAATTGTTCTCGGAAGAAATAATAAATATTTCAATCACTGTTGCGAATGGAATCCAACGTCTAAAGTAATTTTCGAAACGATGTAAATGCTTGGTTTGGGTTACAGATTGAAAATTCTAATAAAATTCTGTAAATGTATTAAATTATTGCATAAAAGGAAAAATGTATACATAACAATTAACAGTATAAATAAG